>NC_059277.1:9242269-9269769 GCF_017591435.1 Portunus trituberculatus
GAGGCAAGAGAGAGAGAGAGAGGGAGGGAGAGGGAGAGAGGTGAAGCAAGAGCACTTTATCGTAATGTGTTTCAAAGGGAGGTGAGTGGGGGGGGGATGAGGGCGATGTCTGGCTGTAGGTGGTGGGAATGACGCTTGCAAATGAGATATACTAAATTTCATCCCATTAAGTGCATTACAAGACTGGCCTTTGCAGCATCATAGCGAGGGAAGGAGAGAGGGAGGGAGGTGAAAGAAGAAGGAAGGAAAGAAGGGAGGGAGGAAGGAAGGCATGAATTGAGAGTAAAAAGTCGCAAGGAAAGGTAAGGGAAGCAGAATGGAGGTGAGGAAGAGATCAGGTGCTGTAGAAAATATGAAGAAAAGAAAGAGAGGAAATGCAGAGTGGTAGAAGGAAGAAGAGGATGAGGAGGGGGATTACGGAGAGGAGGACGAGAAAGAGAAGGAAGAAAAGAGCAAAAAGAAGAGGATATAAGGTGGCGGAAAACGAAAAAAGAGGAAGAGGAGGAAGAGAAGAGGAAAAAGAAGATGAAGAGAAGAGAAAAAAGAGGAAGAGAAGGAAGAGAGAGACGACGAAGAGGAAATGAAGAGAAGAAGAAGGAGAAAGAGGAGACGAAGAAAAAGGAGTAATAGTATGAATAAAAAAAAGAGGAGGAGGAGGAGGAGGAGGAGGAGGAGGAGGAGAGCCTTGGTTTGAGCGGGGCATTCACCTCTTCGTGTTCCAAGTGTTGACTCTGTGCCTCGTCTTTCTCAAGTAATGCCTTCACTCCATCGCTCCCACTTCAAAGCTCCAACCTTTTCACTAAGCCTGACGTTGCTGCAGACTACACGTTCTCTCTCTCTCTCTCTCTCTCTCTCTCTCTCTCTCTCTCTCTCTCTCTGTGTGTGTGTGTGTGTGTGTGTGTGTGTGTGTGTGTGTTGACCCAGCAAATTGTTTGAACTGTTACTCGTAGTAGCGGAGTTTCAGTGTGTTTCGTTCTTACATTACTCACAAATTAGTTTCTCTAGTTTCATGTTCAAATCTAAGTGTATTGGTGTTTTGGTTCCACTATTTAGTTAAGTGTTGCTCTCTGATTACGTGTTTACATTTATTTTGCTATTTTTCAGACCTACACAGTATCTAATAATTCGTCTTTTTCTTTAATTCCTCTACAGACAGTAATACGCTCTACAGACTACGTTAATTCATCTTTGTATTTCGTAGTCTTTAGTTGGAATAGTTTTAGCTGCCGGAAATTTAAATAGTTTGAAATAATTTATGTTCGTAGTTTTCCCTCTGTATTTTCCTCCCCTCTTCTGCCTTGTTTGCTTATTTGGAGAGTTTTGCTGATTTTTCTTACGTTTTTCTTTTTCTTGATATATGTTTTTACCTTTTTTTTTTTTTATCAGCACAAAATCAGTCACTGTATCTATATTGTCTATTTGTCTAATGGAAAGTTTTTTTGATTCAATTTTGCCTTTTTTTTTTTACCTTTACTCTTTAGAAAAAATCTCCATTAACACAATTCGCAGTTTTCTATTTCCCACTCAGTGAATTTGGTCCTATATTCTTTTTCCCCCAACCTGGCTTTCATTAGCGCCACTCTCACCGCCACGTGTGGGTCGCTCTCCCCTTCCAGTCACGCTCACATGCCCTTGCTCCCCTCTCTCACCTCTCCCTCTCTCCCCTCTGCGTCTCGTGCCCTGGAGATCAATGCCTCCCAATTCATCATCACACCTCTCACGTTTAAACCACTAAATTATGACTCATTAAATCTTCATAACCCTCCTTCCCCCCTTCTCTCTCTCTCTCTCTCTCTCTCTCTCTCTCTCTCTCTCTCTCTCTCTCTCTCTCTCTCTCTCTCTCTCAATTCCTGTGATACATGGATTTTTTCGACTATTTTTTTCTTTTATATAAGTATGTGTGATTTTTTCTTCTTTTTCTCTTTTTGTCTTTCTTTTATCCCAATATCTCAAATATATCTGTTTTCCCCACACTCTCTCAGCTACCTTAGACTTAAAACAGACTCTTATGTAGGTATATGTATGATTTTTCCTTTTTCCAGTATCACCCTTCTCTCTCTCTCTCTCTCTCTCTCTCTCTCTCTCTCTCTCTCTCTCTCTCTCTCTCTCTCTCTCTCTCTCTCTCTCTCTCTCTCTCTCTCTCTCTCTCTCTCAAGACCCAAGGCACATATTGTTATTTTTTTTTCTTCTTTTTTTCCCTCGACCCAGGCTGCGATAAGGACTTGCAATGCACCCGCCACTTGTCTGGGTCTCGCCTGCAGCTTAACAAGGGCCAACGTCGAGCATTGTTAAGGGGCGGGAGTATTTTTGAGGGAGGAGAAAGGTGTGTGAGAAGCAGAGAGAAAGAGAGAGAAAGAGAGAGAGGAAGGAGAGGGAGAGGGATAGATTTTTAGTTTTGTTGTTCCATAAATGTTGAAATAATGAAGAAATAAGGGTGAAAGGAAGGTATTTTGAGGACAACATGATTACTGATGTAGTATTTTTATAGTATTGCAAAAGAAAACGGGAAAAATGTTTCTTTGATATAAGTTTGTAGAATTTTGCAATTTATCCGACTTGAACCTGACGTGTGTGTGTGTGTGTGTGTGTGTGTGTGTGTGTGTGTGTGCGTGTGCGTGTATGCAGCAGAGGAAGCTCACACAGCGGTAACATTAAAGCCAAATCTTGTTATGGTCGTGTTACAGCTTTCTTTACAGCTTGTGGTTTCACTGCTAAAGGAAGTAAAAGAAACATGGAACTCTGAATTACTATTGTACGCTGCTCTCTCTCTCTCTCTCTCTCTCTCTCTCTCTCTCTCTCTCTCTCTCTCTCTCTCTCTCTCCGTGTGTGTGTGTGTGTGTGTGTGTGTTTTCAATCTACAGCAAAACTAGACGGATTAAACACTCTATCCGAAAAACAAATTAGAGATGCAAGTTTTCTCTAAATGAAGCCTTTTGTGGTGAATAGGACCAAAAGCCACAAAAGAACAAGATTAATTACGTTTCACCACTTGCTTTGATATTCATGAGGAGAGAAAAATAAATAGAGGACAAAAAAAAGAGTTAATGAATCTAAGAAGGAATAGAAATTAGAGTTAAAAGTTGCCACGTTCTCTGATTCTGTACTGGGATGCATTTTTACCTTGGGATTTGGGTACGATTAGATCATTTTATTGACATTAGGAAAGGGTCTATAGAGGTCAGAAAGGTTAATGGCCACAGCCTTCACTATTTTAATCCCCACATACGTTTCTGAAGCTGTATAAAATCAAATAGTAAGCAGAAGCAAAATGAAAACGCGTCATTGAAGAGGTTAGTTAAAAGACAGGTGTATGTGTGAGGTCTAAGGTGTGTGTAGGTGTGCGTGTCATTAGCCAGGTGTCACGTGTTTTCCAGCGTGATTGTGGCTTGTTGATGCGTGACACTAACAGGTGTGTCGTGGTGTTTACTGGAGTGTGCTAATTTATGTGTGTGTCATTACGAGCTGAGAGAGAGAGAGAGAGAGAGAGAGAGAGAGAGAGAGAGAGAGAGAGAGAGACCTGTTTACGTGTTACAGGTGTTGCCATTTACCTACCGTGCCTCATTACATGTGTACTTTATATTTACTATTATCATTATTATTATTATCATTATTATTATTATTATTATTATTATTATTATTATTATTATTATTATTATTATTGTTATTGTTATTATTATTACTATCATTATTGCTATTAATGTGGAGTAACTGTGGCTTTCTTCCCTAACACAACATTCATTCCCAGAAGGTTAATCTTACAATGAATTCACTTGCTACCTTTCTATAAGCATTTTCTAGACCTTCATCAGCATTGTACGTGTGAAAAATTGTATCTTAAAAATAAATTAGAAACCTTCCCTTTACTTTCGCTGCCTCGACTCGCCAGGAACACGTGTAATTGGTTCAGACTCAGCAGGGGCCGGTGTGCTACAAGGGCCGTAATAAGCAGGTGTTTCAGGTTCAATTAGATTAAATACACGTGCTGAAAAACACTGTGAGAATAAGATAAGAAAATGTGAAATATTCTACGATTATTTTAAAAGTGTGTGGTGGTGTGTTGACTTGGCGGGTCGTGTTACAGGCGTGTTGAGTCCCAGCAGGTGTGTGTCACAAGATGCACACTTACCAGGGCGTGTTGCAGGTGTGTGTCACACTTACCAGGGTGTGTTGCAGGTGTGTGTCACAGGTGCACACTTACCAGGGTGTGTTGCACGTGTGTGTCTCAAGGTCCACACTTTCCAGGGCGTGTTGCAGGTGTGTGTAACAAGGTGCACACTTACCAGGGCGTGTTGCAGGTGTGTGTCTCAAGGTCCACACTTTCCAGGGCGTGTTGCAGGTGTGTGTAACAAGGTGCACACTTACCAGGGCGTGTTGCAGGTGTGGGTGAGGGTGAGGTAGCGCACGCCCAGGTCGTAGTACATCCTGAGCACGGAAAGACTCGCCCCCACCAGGTGGCCGCCCTCCACGCCCAGCAGGCTGGCCACCCGCCCCGAGTTGTACACCTCCAGCAGGCCTGCCAACAACGACACGCTGGATTAGTGTGTGTGTGTGTGTGTGTGTGTGTGTGTGTGTGTGTGTGTGTGTGTGTGTGTGTGTGTGTGTGTGAAAAGTGCACATGAAGGGGTGTGAACTGTTGCTGGGTGCACATGAAGTGATGTACTACTAACACCGTCATTAAAGTGAGAGGTTGTACTGTGAGGTGCCGCAAACACGTGCACACATTCATCACGCGGCATAACTGACTGTGTACTTGGTCATGAGGGAAGGGAATGGCGTGGGGGTTTGGGGGACCAGACCCTCGTAACACTTAATTTAGTACAGTAATTAGAGGAGATTTGTGTGCATTGCCCTGACTTGTTACACCCACGCATTGTCTCACGCCCACGCCGAATAGAGGTTGTTGCTTTTCCTTCTACTGGTACTGCTACTACTAATCCTCCTGCTGCTACTGTTATTGCGGCCACGGTTACTGTTTTTCTTTCTGCTTCTGTTGCTGCTACTAATATTACTACTCCTACTACTACTACTACTACTACTACTACTACTACTACTACTACTACTACTACTACTACTACTACTACTGATACTGTTAGTGCTATTCCTACTGCTATTGCTACTGCTTCTGCTTCTGCTTCTGCTTCTGCTTCTGCTTCTGCTTCTTCTTTTGCTGCTACTACTACTACTACTACTACTACTACTACTACTACTACTACTACTACTACTGCTGTTACTACTGCTGCTACTACTACTACTACTACTACTACTACTACTACTACTACTACTACTACTACTACTACTACACACACACACACACACACACACACACACACATTTAGAACATATAAATTAATTAATGCAAGAGAAAACGCACAAGCCGAAAAAAAAACAAAAGAAAAAAAGAAAAAGAAAAGTCAGCAACTTAAAACATGGAAGACAAACATGGAGTGGATAAGTTTTTTTTTTCTCCTTTTTTTCCTTTTTTTTTTTTTTTTTCTCTGGCTAAGTTTGGAATCTGTCCGTGCGTGCATAAAGAGCTTCCGGGGACACGCTGCAGTTATCAATAAAGAAGTTTTCGGGTTTTCTCAACTTCCTCTGCATCTTTGCACAGAAACTAACACCCTTCGGGACGGCGCCTCCTCCTCCTCCATCTTCCTCTAAAGTCTTTCTCCTCTTGCTCCTCCTCCTCCTCCTCCTCTTTCTCCTCCTCCTCCTCCTCCTCCTCCTCCTTTTTATCTCGATATTTATACTCAGTTTTCCCTTTGTCTCTCATGGTTTTAGCTCATTCCGTTTTCGTTGCCCCCTTTTTTCTGCTATTTTCCTTCCTTCTTTCTCTCAAGATTTTGCTTTTGCATCATCAGCTTTTTTCTCTTCATTATTCTCTTTGTCCTTGTTTGTTTTTAGCGTCTGAATGTTTTTCTTCGTTTTATTTTCTGCCTAATTTCCTTCGTCCTTTCGTTTTCTTTCTCCTCTTCACTCTTTATGGCTCATATTGTCTTGCAGCTTCACTTTGTCTTTGTTCTCTGTCTCAGGCACATTCATTGATATTCCAATACTTTAAAAGAATCGTATATGTTGACTTCCTTTCACTCGTACAAAATGAAAGATAGATTCACCAATGGCTGTCTCTTCATGCATTAATACCACAAATTGAACATGTGTTAACCCCCTTAGTACCAGGACACGTTTTCATATTCATTCTGTTTTTCATTAGGTGATTCTATACAGCTTTAAAAACGTATGTGGGGATTAAAATAGTGAAGACTTTGGCCATTAATCTTCTGACTCCCATAGACCCTTCCTAATATACATAAAATCACTTAATCATACCCAAAACTTCTGATAAAAATGCGTCCCCGTTATTGAAGGCGTTCATTATACTCGACTAAGGAAACCCGTCAGCCATTCATTTCTTGTATCTTTGTATCTTTCAGTCCTTTCCCCGTTAGACGATTGCTATATTGTAGGAACTGAATATACAGGATAGTGTTATAATGTCTCGTATATCCGCTATGTTGGTTAACTCTTCCAGTGAAGGGAACAGTACAAGGGAGAGAATAGAAAGTCTCATACAAGGGATAACTGAAGGGGAAGGCCTGATGGTAAAGTTTGAAGACGTATCCTGTGATGTAGTGCGCCTTACCTTTACCATTTCAGACCCTGTATTCTGAACCACGTCCCCGCCCCACCTTCAGTAATTTCAAAAGGCTCTAATTGAAGTCAAGAGGGTTTTTGAGGGTGTTTCTGTTATTGTTTTGACAGGTTAACTCGATTTCTACATTATTAATAGAAGATACGCTATTGAAAACACGGCTAATCATCTCTGTGGCCTTGGAAAACAGTCGTGGGGAGAAAAGAAAGTGTCGGAATATTGGTCCTAATCTTTCATTGTATTTCCGATAGTGAAGTTTAACGAGTACTACTATTATTACTAGTCTCGTTTGGGTCATCATGTCAGCAATTTGTTCGTTTGTGTGTGTATTGCGTCCCTCCAGCCGTGGTCGTGGAGACAGACGCAGGGACTCGAGAGATGCACTTCCCGCGGACATGTTCCCTCCAGTTGGGTTATTTTCACCACTAAAAGCGCCAAGAACTTGTGTCTTTTACTGCCGCCGAGGGGAGCTGGACGAGAAGTGGGAACGAGATCTAATATTAGGGTGAAAATGGGTTTTGTGTTTCGCTACCACCACTTTCACTACCTGGTGCTACTGCTACGACCACTACCGCCGCCACCACCACCACCACTAATACCACTTCTACTACTACTACTACTATTGCTTCTGCTACTGCTACTGCTACTAATGCATTGGGGGAGCTAAGGAGTATTTTATTCACTATAGGAGTATTGGTTTAAAAAGCGCGGACGGGGAGGGTGAAACATATGCCTACGTGACTAATACAAGAGGATGATTTACCACCGAAGCACACAAAGCTGTATTACTGGCAATTCTTTACCCATTAGTGACACTACCCTAGAACCTCCTGATGACACCACCATCACCTGAACTCAGCAGGCTTGAGGGAATGAAAAATAACCAAATTAGCGAAGACAGGCATCTGCTGAACATGGGAAGTCAAACGAGTGGTTCATTGTATTTACTGTAACTTGATAACATTATTTCAGTAATGCTGTAAATAGATACAGGTGTTGTAAACCTCCTTCACTTCCATATCATAGTCATGCTTCGTACGAACAAAGACAATGGGAATTACGAGAGAGTCAAGGAGATGTTGAAAACCGAGATTATATAACGAGGGGACAAAAGCTCGCGCACCGTCACTCCCCTGCTACGGTGTCATCCCGTCCAGTGTTTTGCTGGTTTGTGATAGAATTGTTTTGATGTATCATCCACCGAGCCACAGATTAGCTCAGGTCACATCGTCTGTGCTAACTCGGGATCAAAAGGAACACACACACGTAAATAAACACGCAGACATTGTTTTTCCTAGTCTTGATGACACAGCGCGGTCCTCAGTCCCTACCAGTGTTTCTTTCTCCCTCTCCGAGTCGGCCTGGGACGTTTCATAGCTTAGAATTCGGCCAGATATCACTTGTTGACACTAGAACAGAAAGGAGAATGGCACCACTACATATGCTGCTACCACTACCACAAGTATTACCTCTATTTTAACTTTTACTACTACTACCACTACTACTACTACTACTACTACTACTACCACCATCACTACTACTACTGCTACTACTACTACTACTGCTACTACTACTGATTCTTATTTTACCACTACTGCTGTTCCATATGCTGTAACGAGGCGATCGAAGGCAGTTGTAGCAGCAGCAACAGTGAAGGTGAATTATTCTCGCGTGACAGTGGGTTTTTGCTTTCAAGTGAACAAAATGGAAAGTAAAAAGTAAAACACGAGCGAATGTACATTGACTTTTTTTTTATTTCACTACGATGTTATTACTTTTTTCTGGCATTCGGTAACGATGTTGTGTAATAGACCGAGAGTGGAGAGAGAGAGAACATATGTGAGGAAATGGAAATGTGTGTGCGTGTGTGTGTAAGAGAGAGAGAGAGAGAGAGAGAGAGAGAGAGAGAGAGAGATTACGTGATTAGGAAACATTTTATGGATGCTGAAGGAGAGAATGTTTGAGGAAGGAGATGGAAGAGAGAAGTAAAGAGAGAAGGAGCGAGGGTAAGAAGAACAAAACATTTCAGCTTGATGAGTGTGTACAGTGGATAAGGAATATTTTGGGAATGCCTCGTCGACTTAATCTTGGAATGCGAAGGAAGGAAGGAAGGAAGAGAAGACGGATGGACGAGGAGAAGGAAGGGAGATAGATGGATGGAGGTAAAGAGAGAAAGCGAGACATAGATGGGATGTAATATGAAAGGAAGGAATAGAAGAGAGAGAGAGAGAGAGAGAGAGAGAGAGAGAGAGAGAGAGAGAGAGAGAGAGAGAGAGAGAGAGAGCAACACATCAAAAGCAAAAGCTCTTCCTACACCAGAGTTTCTAGTCTAATATTTGTTTCTGTGTCTACAATCTGCGTTGGAGTGTGTGTGTGTGTGTGTGTGTGTGTGTGTGTGTGCGTTCGTGCGTGCAAGAAGAGAAAGGAGGTATTGGCTGCCTCTTCTTTATCAATCGAGTCTATTTCTGGCCATCATTCTCTTGCTGTTTTCCGGGAATCGTAACTGTGTCGCCTTACCTTCACCTTCTCTTTCCCTCCGCCACCACCACCACCACCACCACCAACACAAACACCACCACCTCCACCTCAAGTCCTGCTCCGCCTCCTTTAAGGGAATCGAAGCAGGTCCCTCTATATAAGTCCACATTACGTCGCCAATCCGATTGAAAGGTTTTCCCAAGGCCATCGGAACCTTCTGACCGCGAGAGAAAAGAGAGAGAGAGAGAGAGAGAGAGAGAGAGAGAGAGAGAGAGAAGGGGGAGGAGAGTAAATGTGGTTTCGGGTTTGCTTTCCGTCTCCTAGAATAACAATTACAATCTTTCAAAGTATTTGGATTTCTTTCCCAGAAGTTTTTTGTTTTGCAAGACGAAGGTGGAAAACAAAATATGTCGCCTGTACTTTTGGGATGACTGGGATTTTAAACATTTAGTCCGATTTGGATACTTGTGTTGAATTAAATGAAAAAAAAAAATGTGAACGTTTCTGCTGAATAAAATGTAATGAAATGTTTGAGTAAAATGAGTCAGAAGTGTGTGTCTGAGGAGGAGATAAGGGAAGGCAAGAGCCGTGATGACATTTGCTTTCCTGACATGCAACTCTTTGATGGGAAGACTTCGTGGGGAGCCCTCAGGACCCCAAGACGCGAAGTGCCTGGCTTGTTTTTTTTCCTTGGTTAGTAAACGCCCCTGCTCTGTGTGGTAATGGAGACAGGCTAAAAGCGAGAGATGAAACGCAGATGCAACGAGATGTGCACTGTTTGATAAATGATTTTTTTTTGTAGTTGGCGCAAGGAAACACCGCTGTCGTTCTCGGTAATTGAAAGGAAATGGAAGGAAGAGATGAGAAGGGATGAAACACTTTCATTACGCTCCCAACTTCCTAATTAATTATGTAGCGATATCTAATAAGCTCTCTTGCCCTTAGGCGATCTACTCGTACTAGGGTGAAGGATGCCAACGTGACGCGGCCTCAGTGCAGGGGAATACTCTCCATGGCTCTGCGGTGTTGTGTTGACCCATATGACTATAAAACAGGAGAAAAGTGCTGTTGTATACATTGATCTGTCCTAACCTCGTGACTGTGAGCACTGCCTGGCCTGACATGTGTTATAGCTGAAGGTGACTGGTCTGGGCGGCTCCTCGACACCTCCCTCCGTCACGCTCATCCTTTACATA
This sequence comes from Portunus trituberculatus, assembly GCF_017591435.1. Taxonomy (NCBI): domain Eukaryota; kingdom Metazoa; phylum Arthropoda; class Malacostraca; order Decapoda; family Portunidae; genus Portunus; species Portunus trituberculatus. The sequence goes on from NC_059277.1 coordinate 9,252,593, forward strand.
CTCGTACGTTACATTTTAGGAAACCACCAGCGTTGTCAGTCTTGATCCACTCTATTGCAGTCAAAGCAGGGAACATTTACCTCCTTTCGCTTTGTTCCCTTGCTTGTGTGTTTGGTTCGCGAATCACACAGACAAATGAGTGGAAGAATGAGATTTGGAGCGAAAAGAATGACGGAACAGATGAAACAAGCTCATCACAGTCCCAGCCTCCTAATTAACCCTCCCAAAGCAGGGATCTGTTTGTCTGTTTGTTGGATTCACGAATGGAACCTGCACGTGATTCTGACTGAGGAAATGTGATCACTTGTGACTTTGGGTGAGAAGTCAGCGGCCATGTTCTTCCTTTGTGTTCTTTTGTGTCGCTTTGTTCTCAGTGGTTGACACACGGAAGCGTGCCTCGTGTGCTGAGTGGAGGGAGTTTTATCATCAAAAGAGATGGACGAGAGGAGTGAAAACGACTGTTCCTGCGTCAACTTTCTCCGAAACGGGAGGTTTTATGTCTCGTCTTCAGCTGCGTCGTGTTGATGCTGTACTTGACTTGCTGGGGGAAAGTTTCGCCTTTAGTCTTCACTGTAGATTAAGGGTCTGGTATTATAAGCCACGTTCTTCCCTTAAACTAGTAAGGAAAGAGTATATTTATCAGGATATCGTATTTCTGAGGGAAGAAAGAGAAAAATATCACGGTGACATCTCATTTTTTATAATTAGATTTCTGCTTATTCTCCCTGATGCCGCGTGAGTGAGTGAGGGATGAGAGGGATCTGCAGGTGTGGGAGTGTGTGGGCGTGGATCTTATTGTAGTGAAAGTGTGTTCCCAACATCCTTGAGTGGGAGAGGATTTTCGTGAAGCTCAGGACTTACTGGAGTGTGTGGGCGTGCGTGACTGAGTTATTGATGTGGGAGTGTGTGGGCGTAGGGACTTACTGGCGTGGGAGTGTGTGGGCGTGGGTGACTGTCTTACTGGCGAGGGAGTGTGTGGGCGTGGGGACTTACTGGCGAGAGAGTGTGTGGGCGTGAGGACTTACTGGCATGGGAATGTGCGGGCGTAGGGGACTTCCTGGCGTGGGAGTTTGTGGGCGTGGGGACTTCCTGGCGTGGGAGTGTGTGGGCGTGGGGACTTACTGGCGTGGGAGGGTGTGGGCGTGAGGACTTACCGGCATGGGAGTGTGTGGGCGTGGGGACTTACCGGCGTGGAGTGTGTGGGCGTGGGGACTTACTAGCGTGAGAATGTGTGGGCGTGAGGATTTACTGGCACGGGAGTGTGTGGGCGTGGAGAACTTAGTGGCGTGGGAGTGTGTGGGCGTGAGAACTTACTGGCGTGGGAGTGGGCGTATCCGAGGTGTTGTGGGTAGCGCGCGATGAGTCTCTTCAGCACGTCGATCTGCTCCAGCGTGACCTGCGCCGCGTTGAGGTACTGCGCCCCGCACGGCACATACGCCGCCCAGAACTGTCACACACACACACACACACACACACACACACACACACACACACAGGAAAGACAGAAGACATATTGGGATTAGTATTAATATTAGCATAAAGAATTAGTATATTCATCACAATAATTAACCCTTTCAGTACTAGGACACATTTTTGCCTTGAGATTTGTATACGTTTAGACCATTTAATTGACATTACCAAGGGTCTATGGAGGTCTGAAGATTAATGGCCAGACTCTTCACTATTATAATCCCCCACATAAGATTCTGAAGTTGTATAAAATCACCAAATTGTAAGCAGAATGAATATGGAAACGCGTGATGGTACTGAAGGGGTTAACCACTAAACATTGTCTTCTAAAATATTCCTATTACAACATTTAACGTCATCCAGCCTCATCTAGAGCGAGAAAAGTGAGCGAGTCCCTTTAGTTCATGGACAATTAAGTCGTCTAATTATTACATGGTGGCAAAAGTTTCCCAGAACACTCCCACTGTGATGACCAGCCCCAGCCACTGCCAACACACCCTACCGAGCACTGTCACTGTCACCTGAACAAGAGTGTACACGGTTCCTTTACACAAACTAAAGACAAAAACCCTACTTCTTATCACCTACAATCGCATAACTACTGCTGTTTCTTGTTTTTACCGATATAGAGTCTTCCTTCTCCTCCTCCTCCTCCTCCTCCTCCTCCTCCTCCTCCTCCTCCTCCTCCTCCTCTTCTCTCTTCCTCCTCCTCGTCCTCTTCATCCTGATCCTCCTCCTCCTCCTCCTCCTCCTCCTACTTGTCCTCTTCGTCTTTCGCGTCCTCCTCCTTCTCCTCTTCCTGAAATTATGTCTCGGCTGAAGTATATATCTTATAAAGGAAGACTTACCAAACTAAAAATTAAGACCCACTTTCACAAAGAAGGATGCGAGGCGAACTAATAGTGTTTAGAATATTGAAGAGACTCGATAACAGTAATGCGGATGATTGTTTCACGGATGATCGGTCCAATATAACAGGAAGACAAAACAGCCTCAAGGTAACTGGCGAAAGATTAACGCCAAACGAAGCGAAACGACTCTTCAATAGGGTTGTTAGCGCTAGAAAATTCTCTACACTGACGTTGATGGCACAGTAGTTACGTTGTATTAATAGGGGATGGGTAAGTTTTAGAACCCCAATCCACAACAAAGGTGCTACTCGCTGTCTTAGCAAAGGGCAATAGAAAATACATATTCAGATTTACTTCAGTGTGTTAGAGTGAAGAGTTTCTTTAGTTAAATTCCTGTACATGGGTATTAATGGCTATCAAACATTGTGCATGCAATCTCTCCAGTCACTCCACCCTACACAATATTTATTTTTCCTTTCTCTCTCCTCATTTTGCACGCTCCCGCGCCTTCTTCCCCACCTCTTTCCTCTCATTATACCCTCTTCTTTCCGCTCACACCACTTTTCCCTTCTCCTCTTCGCTCTTCCTCCATTTTTCCCTGTTCCTCTTTTCCCTCCCATCCTGTCAATATCCTCTTTCCCCTCTCCTCTCTCACGGTTCTTCCTCCACGTTCTTCCGATTGCTAAGTTCATTACTAAAAGATGGCCTTGCTGGAGGAGGACTTGGTCAAGAAGGAAGTTGGGTTTATCGAGTGATGTTGAGGCTGTCACACTGAGAGAAACCGCCAGTAAGAGGATTAGGGAAGGATTCAAGTAGACGGGCTGGTATAGAAAGACCAAGAGAGGGAGGACGTGGATAAGGATGAGGACGAAGAGAAGGAGATTACAGTACCTAATCTTGTTAAGGCCTAAGGGGGAATGAGGAGGAGGGACTGCCCGTAAACTTCTGGACCAAACAGGTTTAGTATGATGGTTTGGAGGGAGGGAAACATCGATTAAAAGAAGCTTCGGGGAGGAGGGAAAAGAAGGAAGTAACACGAGGGACGGAGTAACGCGAGGGAGGAAGTAACCAGAGGAAAACACTTCGATTCCACACCAGGTGACGAGAATCTTCCTTCCCGCTCACTCGTTCCGGCAAACACACCTCATGAATTCCGCTACTTTTTACTACCTTGTTCCTCCTCCTCCTCCTCCTCCTCCTCCTCCTCCTCCTCCTCCTCCTCCTCCTCCTCCCCCCCTCCCCCTCCCCCCTCCTCTTCCTCCTCCTCCTCCACGTGACGGTCTTAGCCACCTCTTTTGTCACACGGTCCGCGACATAAACCTCACAAAGTTTGGGCGTCAACGTAAGTAATGAGAGAGAGAGAGAGAGAGAGAGAGAGTATTAACATCAATTTTTATATTTCATTCCTACTACCCGTGGATGGTAGCCAGATGGCCGCCACTCGCACACACACACACACACACACACACACACACACACACACACACACACACACGGGGGTAGCGATGGAGTCTGTGGTTGTGATGGTGATGATGATGGTGATGGTGATGGTGATGGGAGTGCTGATGGACCGCGAGGAGGAGGAGGAGGAGGAGGAGGAGGAGGAGGAGGAGGAGGAGGAGGAAGGAAGGAAGGAGAGGCATCAGAGGACCGCAGAGTAAATGGTTTAGAGGGGTAATGTTGACACAGGAAAATAAAGGGGGCGGCGTCCCTGAGTTGGCTCCAGGCCCCAGCAGGAGATGAGTTTATATTTCGAGCTGCAGTGTTAAGGACAGAGCAACTTTCCCTCATCTCCCTTCATTCCTTCATTCCTTCCTTCTTTCCTTTACTCCTTCATTTATTGTTTTTCTCCTTTTCCTTCATTTATTCATTCCATTAATTCCTTTCATTTTTTGTCCCTTTATTTCCTTTTTCTTTCCTTGCCTTTCCTTTTCATTCCCTTTTCCATCCTTCTGTCATTCTTTTTTTAACACATTCCTTCCTTCTTCCTTCCATCTTCCTTCATCTTTCCCTTCATTATCTACTTTTTTTGCTTCCTTTCCTTCTTCCCCATAAATACAACTCTCTTATATCTATCCTTCCATCTATCCTCATTCTAAGCCATCCTTACTCATCCTCACTCCTTTATTCCTCATTTCTCTGTGAGCCATTCCCTATATTCACTAAATTCTACTCCTTTTCCTTATTCCCGATCCTCCTCTCCCTCATTCCTATTTCTCATTCCTCCCCTCGCCCATTCCAGTCTCATTGTTATCCATTCTCATTCTTATCCATCATTTTTATCCTCAGTGTCATTATTTTTATCCTACATCAACGTACGTCCCTCTTCCTCTCTCTCTCTCTCTCTCTCTCTCTCTCTCTCTCTCTCTCTCTCTCTCTCTCTCTCCCCCCCCCTTCCCTACCCTCTCATTTGCACCCTCACTCACCATTCAGACAAAAACCTGACAGCAAACAAAGCAGTGTGAAATATTCCACCCGCGCACTATCATCACCATCACCACCATTCCAATCACCACCACCACCACCACCACCACCACCACCACCACCACCACCACTACTGTCATTTCGATATTCTCTCACTGATAACAATGACTATTATGACTAGACTATTATGACTCTCTCTCTCTCTCTCTCTCTCTCTCTCTCTCTCTCTCTCTCTCTCTCTCTTCCTTCCCTTCCCTTCCCTTCCCTTCCCTTCCCTTCTCTTCCCTTCCCTTCCTTCCTTCCTTTCACTATCTTTATCACGCCATTCTCTCTCTCTCTCTCTCTCTCTCTCTCTCTCTCTCTCTCTCTCTCTCTCTCTCTCATTTCCATTCCTACATTAATTTCCACCTCACGCTTCTTCCTCTCGTGTCCAGAATTTGCATTTCTTCTTCGCATTGTCTTTGTCTCATTGTCTTTACGCGTCTCCTCTGTCTCCTCCGTCTCTCCGTCTCGTTTCTCCCTCTCCCTCTCTCTCCTTTCATTTCACTTTGCTTAACTCAATTCTTTATTTTGTTTCTTCTCATTTCTCTGTTTCTGAATATGTGTTTGAGAACCTCTTGAATGTTTCCTTTTTATGTTGATGTATATTAAGAATTCTCTCTCTCTCTCTCTCTCTCTCTCTTGCTCTTGCTCAACTCATAATGACACGTTTACAAATTATTGTTTGAGAATTTTATCAAGTTAAGCACATTTTTCGTCATCATTTGGTCTCCACATGTAGTTCCTTATCTAGCAGAATTGTGCCTTATTTATGATGATTAACTATTGATCTCGTGACATTTGGAAGCTATTTTTGTATTAGTTAGAAGTATAAACTTATATAGCACCCTCGTATTTAGTTTCTTTCTTGCCTTACATATGTATTAACCAGGACACCTCATTAGATTCTCACAAAAGGGAGATGGATTTCCTGTTTTCCTTTGTGGGTTTATTGATTAGTGTGTGGTGAGAATGTGTGGTGTGTGGTGTGTGGTGGAGGAAGCGCAGGGCAGTGATGTAGCTGTTGTCAGGTGAATTACACAGTGCTCTCCTTCCTGCGTGTATTATAACTCACTATAAATCCACCAGTTGTGAGGCTTTGTTAGAAGGTAGACAGTTAATTATGGGAATGAAGATAACTATGGGATAATATTGGACCTATTTGTATGACCTCTTTTGACCGTTTGGGGACTGGCATCTTAGTGGGTCGCTGTTTCCGTTTCTTTTAACCACTTCAGTACCATGACGTGTTTCCATATTCATTCTGCGTTTCCATATTCATTCTATTTGGTGACTTTATACAGCTTCAGAAACTCATGTAGAGGATTCAAATAGTGAAGACTGTGGCCACTAATCTGAGCTCCATAGATCCCTCCTAATGTCAATGAAATGGTCTAATCGTACACAAATCTCAAAGTTAAAATGTGTTTCAATAGTGAAGGGTTAAGTTTGTTGTCCTTTCCGGTGCTCTTTCTACATAAAAAGAATGCTTAGCCGTCGTTGTGTGATCCTGTGTATGTGAGGAAGTGTGACACAGTATGTAACTGAAGTGAGATTAATAACTTTTTGACCATGATTGCACTTTGCTTAGTCTAACATCCTCCTTATCGAGAATGAGAAAAATGTGATTAAAAGTAAATTAAGTACACGAAACAATAAAGTGAGGGTAATAACTTTGCTTTCATCGATACCTTCCCTGTAGAGGATGAGGAAAACGAAATGTGATAGATAAAGTAACTGCTATCTCGTTCCCGCATCAAAATTCATACAAGTTTTAGGAATCTTCGGCTTTACCATCCTATACCTCTTAGTTTAGATTGGATAGCGTAACTTTAGCACAACAAGCCTCGTACGGCCCAGAATCTGTAGCTGTTTGTTCTTCCTTTGTAGTGCTTTGTGTTCCTTTGTATTCCTCTGGGTTCCTGCCGCCATCGACCTTTTGATCTCTCACCTGTCCCCCTCAAGCCCTCGCCGCCTCCCTTACCTAATTCCGTGGCGGGTTCAGTCGATAGCAAATTATTAGTGAGGTTGCTGTTTCTCCCCGGTCACTTTTCTCTCCCCTTCCTTTACCTTACTTCAGAACCACAGCTTTCTTTACCCCAGGTTTGCAAGGGATGAAAATTACTTGTAGGTTATAGGGAAAAAGAAAACTATATATAATTCTACTGTTCTCTTTGTCTGTTGTGTCTCGATTTTTATTTGTGTTTGCGTTTTTATCATTACTTAATTAAGAAGGTAATAAAAGAGGCTATCAGGTCTACACGTGGCAGTCCCTGTATGAGCAAAGCTACCTAATTCCATCAATCATTCCCATCCGTAAATTTGTCTAATCTTCTTTTAAAAGCTCCCTATTGACTCGGTACTAAAAACGTGATAGCTGAATCCGTTCCCAATTTTCTTTTTTTCCTAAACTTGAATTTCTCAGCTTAAACTCATTACTTTTGGTTCTATTTCTGGTTTTTCGTCTATCTTCATGTGTTTGTGTGAGTCTTTGTTCTTGTCTGTGTGTCTGTCTGTTTGTCTGTCTGTGTGTCTGTGTGTGTGTCTGTTTGTGTGTCTGTTCGCTGTTATTTCTCTTTCTTTATGTTGTTTTAGTTCTTTTCTTTATTTTTTGGCATTGGTTTCCCGTCTCTCTCTCTCTCTCTCTCTCTCTCTCTCTCTCTCTCTCTCTCTCTCTCTCTCTCTCTCTCTCTCTCTCTCTCTCTCTCTCTCTCTCTCTCTCTCTCAGGTTTTCGCATTCAGCTTCCTTGTTTTCTTCCTCTCACTCACTCTTTCACTCGATTGCCTCTGTTTCTCTTCTTAGTCTTCTGCAATGTGTGTTTTTTTGTCTGATTTTCGATTGTCCTTCTTGTCTTCTGTGTGTGTGTGTGTGTGTGTGTGTGTGTGTGTGTGTGTGTGTGTGTGTGTGTGTGTGTGTGTGTGTGTGTGTGTGTGTGTGTGCGTGTGTGTAATTTTTTATAAGTGTTTTGTTTGTGTTGTAAAGGACTGTCTCGAGTTGCTGTCAGTTTTGTTGGTCTTTTCTCCGTTTTTCTGCACGTTTTTAATGTTTTACTCCTTTTTATTTCGCTTTTTTTTATTGTTTTTGTTTTATATTCATAGATTCTGATTCGTGTTTGATACTTGCGAGAGAGAGAAAGAGAGAGAGAGAGAGAGAGAGAGAGAGAGAGAGAGAGAGAGTAGGGAATAGCATCCAAGCAAGCAGTGTGTGTGTGTGTGTGTGTGTGTGTGTGTGTGTGTGTGTGTGTGTGTGTGTGTGTGTGTGTGTGTGTGTGGCGGGAATCAAGGCGCAGTTCAGGATATACAGGCAGAGGGGACGACCTACTCTTGGACAACTACACTGCAGATTAACACATTTCGCGGTCGTTAATTTAAATCATACATATCTACGAGAGAGAGGAGGAGGAGGAGGAGGAGGAGGAGGAGGAGGAGGAGGAGGAGGAGGAGGAGGAGATGGAGAAGAGTAGGATAAGGAACGACTATACAGAGGAAGAGGAAGAAATTGATAATGTTGATGAGGAAGAGGAGCAGGAGAAGGAAGATTATGGTAGAAGAGGAGAAGGAGGAGGAGGAGGAGGAGGAGGAGGAAGAAGAGGAAGAGTAAGAGGAGGAATTTATGTGGTTTTGGCATATGGGACGACTAAAAGTAGGAGGAAGTGTAAGAAATAAGAGGTGAAAGAGTAGATTTGAAAATAAGCGAGGAAAAGGAAAAGGAAAAGGAAGAGATAGAAGGAGAAGGAGGAGGGATAGTGGAAGAAGAGGAAGATAAAACAGGAACTTAGAGTGGAAGGAACAGAGAACTAGGAAGAGAAGGGGAAAAATAAGGAAAGGTGAGGAGAAGATATAGAATGAATGAAAGAGAACATTGAGAATAATAAAGAAGGAGAAACGAACGAAGGAGAGGAAGGCGGAAGAGGTGGATGAATATGGAGTAAAGTCAATAACTTCTCCCCTCCTTCTTTCTTCCTTCTCTCTTCCTTCTCTCTTCTCGTCTTGCTGAAAGGAAACCGGAAGCAGTGTGTTGTTTTCTCTAATATGTATTTTTTGTTATTTTTATGGATATTATTTGTATTAGACTGCAGCGAATTAATTTTTACCACATATATAAGTTTAGATAGAATATTAAGCATTATTCTTATTGTAAAAATCAATAATCAAACTACTATTAACCCCTGCAATACTGAAACAAATTTTTACCTTGATTTCTTAGTACGATTTGACGATTTTTATTTACATTAGGAAAGTCTATAAAGGTATAAAGATAAAGAGCCAGAGTCTTTACTATTCCAATCCCAGCATATGTTTTAGAAGCTGTGTAAAATCGCCAAAATAGAAACCAGAATGAATAACCAGAATTGAAACGCGTCCTGGTGCTGAAGAGATTAATTACCAGCTCTGTTGATGTCTGCTGGCTCGAAATTGGTGCTTTATGGTGCTACTTCTGCTGCGGGACAAGGTGGAGAGGACAGGAGGAACAGCTCAGGGTCTTAGATTGTTACAAGTTACTATACAATAACACGGTAACTTCATTTTTCTCACTTCCTTCCTGTCATCCTTCGCCACGCCTCCCTGTTGTTTCTCTTTCCCAGCTCTCCCTTTCCTTCTTCCTCATTTCTCACTGTCTTGTGGTGTCTGATCCCATTTTTCTTTCTCTCATTCTACTGTTCTCCCTTTTTTATCATTTCTCTCCCTTTTTTCCTATAGTTTATCCTTTCCTTTTTCCCTATCGAGTTTTTTTTTCCTGTCCCTTATTTTTTTTCTTCCTGTTTACTGTCCACTGTCTCTCCTTTTTCCTGTTTTCCTGTTTGATTTTTCTTTCCTCTCTCTCTCTCTCTCTCTCTCTCTCTCTCTCTCTCTCTCTCTCTCTCTCTCTCTCTCTCTCTCTCTCTCTCTCTCTCTCTCTCTCTCTCTCTCTCTATCTCTCTCTCTTTCTCTCTTCTCTCTCTCTCTCTCTCTCTCCTATCTTCCTTTTTCTTACCTATTGTGTTTCTTTTCCTCCTCCATATTTCTGTTTCCCTACCGTTGCCTTCCTCTCTCCTGTTCTTCTTCCTCTTTTTCTTTCATTACTTCTATCTCCTCCTCCTTCATTTTCTCCTCTTCACCTGCCATCATTTTTTTGTTTGTCTCTTCCTTTTCGTTCTCCTATGTGTTTCTTTTCCTCTTCCATGTTTCTCTTTCCTTACCGCCTTTGTCTTTACTCTTCTTCCTTTTTTTCTTTCATTACTTCCATCTTCCCTTCATTTTTTACCCTTCACTGTCATCCTCTTTTTTCTGTCTATTCCTTTTTTTCTCCTCCCTTTTCTCCCTTTTCTCTCCTCCTCCTCCTCTTTCCTTATTTTATCTCATTTTCTCTTCTCCAATTTTCCTTCCTTCCTTTTCTATTATGTTTCCTACCATTACCTCCTTCTGTTCTTCATCTTTTTTTTTCTTTCATTACTTTTATCTTCTCCCTTCATGTTTTCACTTTTCACTGTCATTGTTTTCTCTATTCCTTTCATTCTTCTCCCTTTTCCCCTTTCTTTCTCCTCCTCTTCCCTTATTTTGTCCCCTTTTCATTCACTTCTCCAATCTTCTCTGTATTATTTCCCCTTCCCTTCCCTTCCGTTTCCTTTCCCTCCTATATCCTCCCATTCCCTCCTGGCTCTAGCTCACTGTTTCCTGGTCCGGAGGGAGTGGAGAGTACCAGGGTTTGGGATCGCCTCTGGGCATTTAGTTCATTTGCCGCTGTGTACTCTGTGTTCGCTCCTCCCTTTATGGATTCTGGATTGGCGAGTCTTGCCCTAACTCTAATGTGGGAGCTTCCTCGTGGTGAAGTATTGGGTAATGTTCTTTGTTGTGTTTGTTCTGTTTGTTATTTTGGGTGGTTTAGAAATGGTTGGCTGGTTCTGTGTGGTTATCTCTTATTTCTTTTTTTCTTTTTCTTTTGTACCATGTGGAGTTTTCACGGGAATTTGTGGGTTAAAAGGGATACGAGTACTCTTTGGGGTACCTCCTATCTCAAAGCCCACCCGCAAAGAAACCGTTTCCCCGAGTGAGGAAACCCAACCTACACTCGGACCGTGGACAGGATTCAAACCCGTGCACTTGGAGACCCCTCAGACCCCAAAGTACGCATGGTTCCACTGTACCACGGCTCTCTCTCTCTCTCTCTCTCTCTCTCTCTCTCTCTCTCTCTCTCTCCCTAAGTAAGTTCCTGATGTATAATGCTCGTCTGGTTCCTATTTAGTGAGTTTTTAATGGCAGTTGACAACCTTGTGATGAGAGCAAAGGATGTTACCTGGAAAAATGCTCGCTCGCCCACACACACACACACACACACACACACACACACACACACACACTACAGAGAGAGAGAGAGAGAGAGAGATGGGTGAACGTATGAAAACAAGAGTATTTCCACCAATCCTATAAAAAAAAAGAGTTGAATATTTAAAAAAAACAAATGCATTGAAGCCAAGTCGAGGATTTTCACGTTTGTATGTGATTCTTTTTTTTCTTTTTTCTTTTTATTTTTCATTTTTATTTTTTTTGTAACTTTTTTCCTTTCTACTCTACTGCAAAAATAATAGAAAAATCCTGAAAATCCGAACAAAAATGCCAAACGATATATACGTACATATGTGTAAAGCGAGAGAGAGAGAGAGAGAGAGAGAGAGAGAGAGAGAGAGAGAGACAGACAGACAGACAGACAGACAGACAGACAGACAGACAGACAGACAGACAGACAGACAGAGAGAGAGAGAGAGAGAGAGAGAGAGCCACTGTTATCTGACTTGTATTTAATCTATGTGCTTCTCTCTCTCTCTCTCTCTCTCTCTCTCTCTCTCTCTCTCTCTCTCTCTCTCTCTCTCTCTCTCTCTTTTCAGCAGCTAGTGTGGGTTAACAAGGGTGAATATTTGGCCACTAAGCGTGTCCAAGAGAGAGAGAGAGAGAGAGAGAGTTATCTGGCTCTGACACGTGTCCTTCCCTTCACTCAACAGTATAAGGTGAATGATATGAATCACAGAATAGCTGAAGGGCGAATGATTCTCTCTCTCTCTCTCTCTCTCTCTCTCTCTCTCTCTCTCTCTCTCTCTCTCTCTCTCTCTCTCTCTCTCTCTCTCTCTCTCTCTCTCTCTCTCTCTCTCTCTCTCTCTCTCTCTCTCTCTCTCTCTCTCTCTCTCTCTCTCTCTCTCTCTCTCTCTCTCTCTCTCTCTCTCTCTCTCTCTCTCTCTCTCTCTCTCTCTCTCTCATTAGCATACCATTGCACCTGAGATATCACGCCAAACACCTGTGCCTTTGTCTAATTACCCATGATGCCTCTCGTGCTGTACGCTCCTCACCTTCCTCGCCTTCCTACACCTTTGCCAGACCTTCATTACCCATTCCATTGCTCTCTTCCTCCCTTGATATCGCTGTCTGCACTCCATTACTACATCACTGTACTGTCTTGCTATTAATCTATTTTAGTTTTTCTCCTATTCTTGTTTTTTTTCTTTTCTCTCCTTTACCTATTTCGTTGTCATATTTCTTCCTCCCCTTGCATCGCTATTTTGCATTTCATAACGTTATTGTTCTCCACCTGTTAACCTATTTCATTTTTCTTGCTCCTACTCTCAAAATATCTCGAGTCTTTTATTTCTCTAGCTCTTGTCCTATTTCATTTCTTTTCTCCTCCCCCTACCGTTTAGATTTTCTCTCCTCGCCACTATGTGTTGCTCTCGTGCGCTGGTCTTATCGCACTCCCATCGTCACTATCCTCAATGTTATTCTGTCTCTACCTCTTTCCCATTCCTCCCTTGTCCGTTTTCAATTCCTGCACTGCTCTTCAGCCTCCCCTCCTCCCTGTCCCCTTCCAATCCCAGCCTGCCTTCCTACCGTCCCCGGAGCCTTCTCTGTCCCCCGTCCCCGACACACGTGCAGGCACTCACCTGGGCGCCCACTCTGCCGTGCCTGAGGCGAGCCAGGTCGGTGTGGGACCAGGGGGAGCCGCCCCAGGGCTCCACCGTGCTCAGGTTCTGCGACATATCCACCTTCTCCAGCTTGTTGTGCACGAAGTTGCGGATGTTCCACGCCAGGTCGTTGTGTCTGCGGCGGCGAGGCGTGGAAGGGAACATGGGAGTTAGTAGTGGAGGGAAGGGGCGTGGCTCCCTGTGTGGGAGAGGGAGGGAAGGGATGGTGATGTTGATGGTATTTAGGTTTGGAAAGCGATGAAATATTTGTGTGAGTGTTTGTGTTACTGGAAGGGGAACAACAACAACAGGTAAACTATGGCAACAACGATAACCGCAGCACCAACAACACTATCATCATAACTACCATCATCGTTGCCATCATCATCATCATCATCATCAAAAACAATTGTAATAAAACAAATATTTAACATCAAAATAAAAAAGAAAAGAAAAACAAGCACATCAACATTAAATCTAGAAGGAGGAGTAAGAGAAGCGTTTATTAAGACAGGAAGTAAAGAAAAGTGTTTGTAACTCCATTTGGATGTTTTGAAAATTGGGTATGTACAGAAGTCTCGTCCAGTACTCAACCACAGCTACTTGAGAATGTACTTAATTAGGAGCACGACTAAATAGATAATTCATTGCTGTTATAGACTTTCCCTTTGTTGATGTTCCTGGAGTGAGTCTGGGAACTATACACCTAGATGCACTACCCCAGACACCCTGACACACTACACACCCTGATACAATGCCCCATACTCACTCTGACACACTACACACTAATTTCCTCAACCACATATTACTCAGGCACATGTACATTGAATTTCAAAGTTACAAGTACTCAATGTTGTAGTTAGACCTGGACTCAGACCCGGCGAGCAGTGGGGAGGTATTTGCATTCACGCTGGAAGTGTTCGTATCAGCATTTCAAGGTGTAGGAAGCGTTAGTATCAATGCGTTGCCGTGGTGTCTGCAAACAACGGTTGGCTGCATCGATAACTTGTTTCAGCCGCTCCAGGCCAAACGAAGCACCGCAGTAAATACAACTTTCCAGGGAAGCCACAAGCCACTCGTCCTTCTTCACGACCTACCACCACCTCCATAACCACCACCACCACCACTACCACCACCACCACTTCACTATCTTCAAGCTTCATTCTCATCCACTTCTTTTCAAACTAAAATAATAACGTGTGTATTTCCTTCTCCATGTCTGTATTCCCATGCTTCATCAGATAAGTAGTTATTTTTCTTTTCTTATTGTATACATTTCCATAATATACAAGTTTGGGTGCGTGTTGACTTCTCTTCTCCTCCTGTCCTTATTTTCTCTTCTCGTATACATCCCCTGACTAAACAGTTCAGTTGCTGCCTTTTATTTTACCTTTAATTTCCCTGCATACATTTTCAAGCTGCCTCAACACAAACTTAACTTTCTTTATATTTTTGGCCGTGTATTCATTTCCAAGCCGCGCAGTAAAAGCAATTATCACTTATTTTTGTTTTTTGCTCCCTTGTGTACATATTTCAAGATGTCCACCCCCTCCCGCCCCCCACAAAAAGAAAAAAAATGACTTCTTCCTCTTTTCTCTCTGCCCTTGTCATTTTTTTTCACTGAGGATAATTACTTATTTTTGTGACCCTTTTACACATTTCCCAAGATGCCCTTCAAGAGGAATATCCCACTTTTTAAATTGTCTTAAACTACTACTACTACTACTACTACTACTACTACTACTACTACGACTTCTTTATTATTTTATTATTATTCACATACTTATTTTCATATTTACATTTGAAGCTTAAAAAAAGAAAGAACGTACCATTGTAATATATTAGGACAGAACAGAACGGCAGGTGTAATACAATCGCTCTTCTTACACAAAGCTACACCTGAGAGTCTTCCACGAACAGGTAACTCGTAGGCAATAAAAGCCCCTACCTGTGGCGGCAATTCGAACGGGGATTAGCGCTGATTGAGATGAACGCGTTAGCCACAGCACTGCCACCGCCGCGCGTACGCTAATACATAACAGCCGCGGTAGTCAATGGAAGTGCCGGCCATTAATCCTATAACTGTCTGTCTGTTTGTCTGTGTGTCTTGTCAGTCTATCTGTCTATGTGTCTGTGTCTGTTTATGTCTCTCTCTCTCTCTCTCTCTCTCTCTCTCTCTCTCTCTCTCTCTCTCTCTCTCTCTCTCTCTCTCTCTCTCTCTCTCTCTCTCTCTCTCTCTCTCTCTCTCTCTCTCTCTTGTTAATCTTATCAACGTTATTTTTGTGTTTGTTTACTTCTCTGTCTTGTTTGCCCTACAAATTCCCCTTCCTACTAACTCTGCAAATTCTACCTCTTGCTGAAAACGTCCTTGATATTTTTCACTAGAGTTTGTTAAGAATCATTACTAGATTTAGAACACCCTTGAAAACTCGGTAGAGGATGTTATGGTACCCTGTAGGGGCTGTCAGACTTACTACAGTCGCTAACCACCTTTGAAAACCCTAACGATGGTTTCTTGACTTTATTAAATTCTGTCAAAGTCATATGAATTATTAGCCCCTTCATCACTTAGGATTTGTGAACGATTAGACTATTTTATCGACATTAGGAGGGGTGTATGGAGATCAGTAGATTAATAGCCACAGTCCTTCACTATTTTAATCCCCACACATGAGTTTCTGAAGCTTTATAAAATCACCAAATATTAAGCAGAATGAATATGGACACGCATCATGGTACTGAAGGGGTTAAATGCTCTTGAAAAAAACTAGTGACTATTATTTGACTGCTAAACTCAATCAAACTTACATCAATTATCAAACATTGAAACAGAAACTACTATTACTCGACTGTATTAAACTTTGTCAAACTCACAGTAATCATTAGAAACCTTTAACAACCACAGCGCTTATTTCTTGACCTTCTTACACAATCACTAGAATCGTGATGGGAGGCGGTGGCGTAGTGGATAAGGTGGTAAGCGTGAAATCGGGCAGACGTCCATGCGTAGGCTCGAATCCCAACACATACCATTGTGAAGCTGTGCCATTTGTCAAGTGGTTTAAAGTTACCTACATGTCACATGATACCCAGGTTCTAGGTGGTTACACCAAAGATGCGCTTGGGTGGTGATATGGGTCCTAATATGGGTACCACTCTAAATAAAATTGCTTGCGCCACTAATGGGTGGAAGCTGAACAGCGCTTCCCACATGTACTCTTCAAGTATGTCTACAGGCGCTATAGGCCATAACATAAAAAAGAAAATGAAATCTCCGCTAAAAACTCAGTGCTATCCACTGCTGGACATTTTTCGAGGCATGTCATGAGGTACGGCGAGTCGCGTGGCGGTGGTCAGCGCGTCGCCCCGCCTCACTCCCTCTGTGATGGATGTATCGGTGCCGGAGTAAATACACATTTTTCACTTTGATAAATGTATTGGAAAGTATCTTATATGAATTTCCCCTTTGATGGATATGTCGCGGCGTGCAGGAGATCGTTCATCACCTGCCTGGCATCTGTCCCCGTGTTGAAAATGGAATACTTGCTCTTGTCTCCTTCCTGTTCAGGAGGTAAAGAACACTGTCCGTGGCGTTGTGCATGCATTAATGATACACCTGTGGCTCCTTATTGGGGATTTGTTTTCTTTCCACGAACATGAAACCAGTAAGTATTTTCCATTTACGTTAGGTAGTGAGGTAAAGTTAGTGCACTGTATTAGTTCTAGATTTGGTTAATTTGGTTTAGTTTAGATCTAGTTAGGTTAGGTTAAGATGGGTTAGGTTAGATTTAGTTAGGATAAGATATGTTGGTTCAAGAACAGTCACATTATATGAGTTATCTCTAAAGTTATGTTGTCAGTCAAGTCTAGGTTATATTAGATTTTTAGTCAATTATATTTGTTTAGTGTGAATTACGGTACTTAAAAATCAGATGTATTAGGTTAGCCTATATAGGATGTAAGTACTGTAGTTTTTATTGATGAATCTTAGGGAGTACAGTTTCCACGAGAGTCGTATTAAGGCCGCTAAACACATCGCACACCACAGACTCAAGGACCAGTGGGAGAGAGACAAGCCTCCAGACCCCTCTCAGCCAGTGTGTGCCCGCAACTTTTGCCTTGTGTGTATACGTTGGTCAGGTAAAAAGCCTTCCTTGTTCATACGCATCACGAGATCTTCAGGAACTTCATAAATACATAATACTTGGCAACATTATGAGTAAACTTGGTACATTTTTCATGCCTGTCCTTCCGCCTCGCTTATTTTCTTCTCTGCCCCTTATTCTTTTCCTTCTCGACCTTTTTTTTCATTTTCTCCTTGCTCTTCCATCTTCTCCCTCTTCTTTCTTGTCTTTCACTCTTCTCGCCCCTCCTTCCTTCTGCATTTTTCATACCTGTCTCTTCACTTTTCTTCTCTCGCTTCTTCCCTATCTTTCTCTTTTCCTCCCTCCTACATTTTTCCTTC
>NC_059277.1:9274769-9324769 GCF_017591435.1 Portunus trituberculatus
GTCAGGGTGTGTTTGGCGCAGTGCTGTGTTAGGAAGAGACAATGAGGAAAAAGATGGAAGAAAAAATAATTATTTAGAAGTTGTACACCATTCTATGAGGTAAGACACAAGAAAACCTGTATCGTTCATTTATTTTACATTTATTTTTATAAAGAAAGAAAAATAGTTTGCTTATACTTCTTTTATTACTACGAACATTTTGAGCTGTAACGTTTATAAGCACTGGGTTTCATTTCTCATTGTTGGTGCTGTCAAGTCTAAGCATTTGAAAGACGGGCATATTGTTCTCCCACTACAACTTTAATATTTAATTACTAATAGTACCTCAGTAATTGCATTCACAAATATCTAATTGTATCATGGTAGTAACGCTAAAGTGTATATTGATTACTTTTAGTCAAGAACATAAACATATATTGCCGTCTGAGATAACGATAACATGGAGGGAAGATAGAACGGAAGAGTTGATAAAGAGAAAATGTAAAGAATATGTATGTGTGTAGAAGGTGCTGTACAAACCATGGTAGTACTAGAGAAAGTATTGCTGATTCTCCTCTACCTGTGAATAATAGTAACACAATTAAAATGAAAAAGGTTCCGAAAATATTAGACGTCTTGAGCGAAATGTACAGAGAAAGAAGTGAACTAACGAAATGAAAAAGTAAAAAAAATTTGTGTATGTAGAAAGTGACGTACAAAATCATGGTAGTACTACAGAAAGTAAAACGCTGAATATGAGTAATAGTAAAATAGTGAAAATAAGATGAAGTTCAGAAAATATTGAAGACAGTTGAGTAAAATATACAAAATGAAATGATTTTTTACACCATTAATCATAAGTCTTTGGATATAGCGCAAAGAAATTAAGCTAAATTCTACTCAAACCACATAAAGAGGATCTGAATCTTATCTGTCACCATTATCCTTATTTATCTGGTGTCTTAATTAATGGAAGGTAATACGGAAGGTCTTATTATATTTATCACCACATTATCGCCAGAAGGGAAGGTTGACACGTGACCACACTGAGAGGGATTATTTACAAGGCCAGTGACACGGTGGCGGTTTTAATGATGTGGCAGGAAAACTTTTTGGTAGGGAATAAATTTGTACTAGTGACGTGCTTCAAATTGGATACTCTCTCTCTCTCTCTCTCTCTCTCTCTCTCTCTCTCTCTCTCTCTCTCTCTCTCTCTCTCTCTCTCTCTCTCTCTCACTTGACAGACAAAATTTTTTATATGATTTGTTTAACTCTCTCTCTCTCTCTCTCTCTCTCTCTCTCTCTCTCTCTCTCTCTCTCTCTCTCTCTCTCTCTCTCTCTCTCTCTCTCTCTCTCTCTAAGCTATAAGTGCCCCTCTGAGGTCTCGAGAGATCTTCAAAAAATCTCACTTAACTTTTAATTACTGTTATTGAGAAACGCTTCTGATTACTCGCCTCTTCGTCAGCTGAGAGAGAGAGAGAGAGAGAGAGAGAGAGAGAGAGAGAGAGAGAGAGAGAGAGAGAAAGAGAGAGAGAGACTAAATTATCAACTCAAACACACACACAAACAGACTGATAGCGACAATTCTCCCACGAAGGAAAATAAAAAAAGTGGAAGAGAAAGACAAGGACATTCCACATCGGGTTCTCTGCCACTATGAAGCAATAAAGGCCAAAACCACGATTAATACCACCGATTACTGAGCCTTATGAGCACCAGCGGCCCAGGAAAGAAAGTTGGATTCGATTTGTTGCCCCGAATGGATGTCTTTTCTATCCAAGAGGAGGAGGAGGAGGAGGAGGAGGAGGAGGAGGAGGAGGAGGAGGAGGAGGAGGAGGGTGCATTTGGCTATTATGAGTGCAGGGAAAGTTATGAGGTAATTGGGATCTATCGTTCTCTCTCTCTCTCTCTCTCTCTCTCTCTCTCTCTCTCTCTCTCTCTCTCTCTCTGGCTTGACCTATTTTTCTCTCATTTTCGTCTTTAAGGTTTGTCTACAGAGAGAGAGAGAGAGAGAGAGAGAGAGAGAGAGAGAGAGAGAGAGAGAGAGAGAGAGAGAGAGAGAGAGAGAGAGACGTACAGAGGCAGGGAGGAGCACTATTTATCTCCTCTAACAGGTGTCTCAGAGGAACACCCACACCCCCTCCTCCTTTACCTCCCCTCCTCGCCTTTCCTCTCCAGCTCAGACAGACTAATGACCTCAAGCACCAGGGGAGGAGGAGGAGGAGGAGGAGGAAGAGAAGGAGGAGGAGGAGGAGGAGGAGGAGGAGGAGGAGGAGGAGGAGGAGGAGGAGGAGATGTTAGCGAGGTAATAGAGTGTAGGGAACGCTGTGTGAAGGAGAACTAGAGGCGTGAAGAAGAAGAAAGAGGAAGAGGAATAAGTAAGAGAAAGAGAGAGGGAGAATGAGAAATGTTGGGAGAAGAGAGGGAGAGGGAGGAAAGGGATAGATGAGAGGGAGAGAATGTAAGAGGGACATGGAAGAGAGAGTGAGGGAAAGTAATGAGTTAGTGGAAGATTGAGTGGGAGGGAGGATGAAAAATATGTTATGTGAGAGGGAGGGAGAGAGTATAATAGAGAAGAGAAGAGGGAGAGGGAGAGGGAACGTGTGGAAAGTGATAGATGAGAGGGAGGGAATGGAAGAGGAAAAAAGAAAGAAGAGAGAAGAGAACATGAGAACGATGACAGAGAGAAAGGGAGGAAGTTAGATGGAGAGAGAGGGGGTGGGGGAGTAGTGAGAAGCGTGTTGGTGGAGGGAGAAATGGAGACGTGGAGGAAAAGGAAAATGGAGAGAAGGAAGAGAAGAGGTTGATGGAAAGAGGGATATTTAGTTCAAGTTTTTATGTCTCAATGCTTCATAAATAATGTCGAGTCTGAAACATTAATTAATCCAGTTAATGTATCACTTCTCGTCTATTTTATCCTCACTTTTATTTTTATATGAGTTCGTGACGCATTATATTTTACTGTGCTGGGAAGGTGATTAAAATGCTGTCAGGTAACTCATCACTCATCACTCGTCCACATTACCTTGATGTATTTTCTTTTTCAAGTATCTGGTGTGTCCGCTGCAGGATTCTTACTTGTGGCAAATTAAAACAGATCTATGGAACCTTGTGGTGATTTTGTCAAATTAAAGTGAGAACAAAACAAGCTCTATTCATTGAACTTCTATTCTAGAATGTCAGGAATGTATTTTGATTGATGTTTTGTGTCAAATAAAAAAAGATCTATCGAACCTCTTTTCCTTGTTTTGGTGGTGATTTTGTCCTTCATATTGCTTGAAAATGAGAACAAAACAAGCTGCGGTCTTTATTCATTGTTATTCTTCACACTGTTTCAGAATGTCAGGGATGCATTTTGTTTGCATTTTTCCTTTTCACAATATCATAAAGTTGATTTCCTAGTGACATTATTATTTATTTGATTCTCGTATTCTTTGTTACGTGATATCTGAACCACAGTGACTTGGTGACTAAGCCCCGCCCTCTCTCCTCTTCTAGGCCTGCCATTGGTCGCTTGTTGGATGTTCTCCGCTTCTTCACCACGTGCGATTGGTGAGTACAGTGGATTGATCATTGTTTGGTGCAGGAGAGTGAGTGATCTGCCAAGTTATCCAGAAGAGAGAAACAATAATGCAAAATTATTGGCTAAAAATGTTTGTTAAAGTTGCATTGATAGAGACATTTAACTTTTATTAGTAAATGTTGCTTGGTCGTGACTCTTCCCAGGTGTCATGCAGGAAGAGGCACCGCTCTACTGCTGTCGCATTGCCCTAAACCTCTTCAGTTCCATGACGCATTTCCATATTCATTCTGCTTACTATTTGGTGATTTAATATAGCTTTAGAAACTCATGTGAGGATTAGAATAGTGAAGACTGTAGCCATTAATCTTCTAACCTCCGTAGATCCTTCCTAATGTCAATAAAATGGTCTAATAGTACACAGATCTCAAGGTAAAAATGTGTCCCGGTACTGAAGGGGTTAAGTGACTGGGTTCATATCGTGGCGGGAGAGAGAACGTCTTTCCGTAACGCCAGTACAGATAATTACCGTTCGTTTTGCACGATGGGCTTACTTGAATGTAGACTTTGACTGCTAAAGCTTCTCAAAACAAAGAAAAAAGGTGTACTACAGTTCAGAGTATGATTTCAAAAGTCTTGTGACGATAAAGAAGTGAGTAAATGGATAATGACTTCTTGTATTGCCTGCAGTTATGGTCTAAAATCACACAAATAACCCATGCCACTCTTAACCCCTTCAGTACTGGGACGCATTTTTACCATGAGTTTTAGGTGTGATTAGACGATTTTATTTACATTATAAAAGGATTATGGAAGTAAGATGTTCAATAGCTAAAGTCTTCACTATTTAAATCCCCCACACAAATTTCTGAAGTTGTGTAAAACCACTATATAGTAAGTAGAATAAATATGAACACGCATCATTGTACTGAAGAGGTTAATAGCAGTGAAATAGTTTAATAGAGATAAAATAGAAGCTAAAATCCGTAAACGTCTTTCGAACGTACGAGGACCTTTCAAACCGGGGTATTTAAAACCCTCTTAAAATACAGTTGCTTCAGGAAGATTAGCTGGAGTGAAACGAGAGGCTTTCAAGACATCAAAGAAACAGAAGACACGGCAGAAACACACAGTAATGTATGTAACCACGCACGAGCCTAACCTAACCACGCACAAACCGACATACACACCCACGTAAGCCTTCAGGAGAGGAAATACAAAATATCTCCGGACACACAAATGCACTTGCGCGATAAGACTAAAAAGAAAAATGTGTGTGAGGGCGCGCAGGTGCTTCAGGGATTCTCTTTGGAGTCTTAACAAGGCAGTGAAGTGTTCTGAGGAGGAAGTGCTTATCTGCAGCTCACATCACTCTCTCTCTCCTGTGTCTGTTTTGTCTCCTTTTGTTAGTCATTTTTTTTATTTACATTTTTTCTCTCTCTCCCTTGTGACTCCATGTGCGCTTGTTTCGTGTTTGTGTGCGTTTAACTATGAAGGAAGCAAGGAACTGCATTGATCTCTCTCTCTCTCTCTCTCTCTCTCTCTCTCTCTCTCTCTCTCTCTCTCTCTCTCTCTCTCTCTCTCTCTCTCTCTCTCTCTCTCTCTCTCTCACACACACACACACACACACACAGGTGAGGGAGAGAATATATAAAAGCAGAGACAAGAGAGGAAGAGGAGGAGGAGGAGGAAGAGAGGAGACTGACACGGTAGATACTGAAGGAAGGTAGAGGGAGGTGGAGAGAGGAGAGGGCGAGTCAAAAGGAGTAGAAGGGGTGGTGGTGATGGTGGTGGTGGTGGTGAAAGCCTTGCTGTTGAATGAATGATCTAGAAAACGCACTACTGCAGGCAGCCTTCCAACAGTGCAGGCAGATAGAAGCTTTGAGGCCCAGACATGAAAGAATACCTGGGAGAGAGAGAGAGAAAGAGAGAGAGAGAGAGATGGGATGAGAAGATGGTGGATATATTCATAAAATTTCTTCACAGTTTTTGCTCTCTCTCTCTCTCTCTCTCTCTCTCTCTCTCTCTCTCTCTCTCTCTCTCTCTCTCTCTCTCTCTCTCTCTCTCGTCTCTACACCAACCCTAACCATCTCATTTAATTTCAAGTAATTTCCCCGGGATTACGAGAGCTAACCGGAGCTTGCCAACGACCGCTCACGGCTTCATTGGCAGCGTGAGGCACGGCACATTTCCCTCGCGCACCGCTCCTTCATTCCCCGGTGCAGGTGTTGATGTTACCCCCGGGAGCAGTGCAGTCTGGCCCGCTGGGTTACGACGCGCTCCCTTCAAGCTTCACGGACTGCAGCTGGAATTCCTTTCTGTTCCATTCTACTACACTCGTGTTCGCCGCACTTCACTTGTTTGTTCTGTGATAAACGGCGTGGAAGCGATGGTTGGGGTTATGGGTGAAAGGTCTGTCTAGCGCACCTCGTATTCTGGGTTCAAGTCCAATTCCCACGCCACTTGGTTGAAAGACTGGTGTTTATTGGCGCTCCTCTCGTGAATTCGTGTGTGGAGCATCGCAGTGGGTCACGCGGTGTACGAGGAAAGTGTGAGTTCAACGTTCAGCGGCAGGACAAGTGTCTGGGGGGAAAATGCGCGCCTCGCGGAGTGAAGGTTGCGAGTTTGGTCCTGTTCATGGCAGTATCTCTGTGGGAGCGGCTCGTAACTGTAGACGGCGCCATGTGGTCTTATTACGGTGCCGTAACTCCGTTTTCAAATGTGTCGCTGCCAGAAAAGGTGGTGTCATCTTGCCAGGTTAGGCACGCAGTCAGACGTGTGTGTGTTCTGGGAAGTGAAGATACGCAGATGTAGAAAAGGTTATATTCGTTACTCTATTTTGATATGTGATTTGATGAGCAGCCCGTGCCTTGGCACCAGCAAAACGTTGCTTGAAGAAAGCAACAATTACGAAACCACTCGAACACAGCACGTGGAAATACAACACTGGAAGAGAAAAACTATTACGAAGCATTAGTCACTTAGAAACAGTAGGAAAACATCATTGGAATACACGGAATTAATAGAAACACATCTAGAACACACACGCACTTACAAAAGATCATCAGAAAACAGGATAGCTGTAAAAATATAATGATAATGATGATAATAATAATGATAATAATAATTGATAATAATGTACTGTAATAACAATGATAAAAATGATAATAATAATAATAAGTAATAATAAAAACAAAAGAACTACCATTGACAACCACGCCCTAACACCACAAGACGCTTCGCTGATCAAACCAAACCCCGAAAGAAGAAAGAAGCAAACACAGGAAAGACTTCACAGGTAACAATTGTCAACACGCGCACCTTAGCCTGTGATTCTTCTCTTTGACAGCGGTAACGAAAGGCGCTCTGAGGCGGGAGAGTGGCGGGAGGCGGGCGACAGACGGCGGGAAGTGGGCGGCGGCGTGGGCCAGGAGGCAGGTGGCAGGCGGTAGGGCAAACACGTGTTGTTGAGAGTGTCACGGTGTTTTGATGTGCCTTTATTGACCTCATTTTGTCGTGAGAGGGCTGGGAGGAACAGAAGGAGGGAGAGGAAGGAACGAAGGGAGAGTCAAGGAAGTGGAGGGAGCTTTTGAGTGTTTGGAGATACGAAGAAAAGAAAAAGTGAGGACGAGTGGTTAGAAGAAGGAAGAAAAGGATAAATAAGACGGAAAGTTGAAAAAAAAATCAGATGAACATATAGTGAGAAATATGACAAAAAAAAAGAGAGAATGTCTTTTATGGTTTGCTGTGGTCTATCTAGTAGTTGAAGTAGTAGATGTAGTAGTAGTTCTAGTAGTAGTAGTTGTAGTAGTAGTTGTAGTAGTAGTTGTAGTAGTAGTAGTAGTAGTAGTAGTAGTAGTAGTAGTAGTAGTAGTAGTAGTAGTAGTAGTAGTAGTAGTAGTAGTAATGATAATGATACAAACTCGATAAGGAAAGGTTCAGTTCATATAAGATTGAATTAGGTTAGGTTAGGTTAGGGTCAAAGTATGTTAAAGGCTAAAGTTACTCGTGTAGAGGAGGAAGAAGAGAAGGAGGAGGAAAAGGAGGAGGAGAAAGACAATAACAACAAAAAAGAAAGAAGGAGACGAAAGAAACCAACGACAACAAAGAAGAGAAAGACGAGGAGGGAACAGGATTAGGAAGAGGAGGAGAAGCAAACGACGAAAAAAAAAGAAAAAGAAAAAGAGAAAGAGGAGGAGAACAAGCAAGCAAACTGACTATATCCAAAATGTTCACAACGCCCATTATGCGTGTGGAAGGCGGGTGGCGTGGGCGTGTTATGTGGGCGGGTACATGGTGGGTTGGGTGGGGGAGGCGTGTCACTGTAACAGCCTCGTGGAAAATGCGTGTGTAGCCTCATGCACACTAAACAGCACGAGGGGGCGCGGAGGAGCGTGGCAACGAAAGAGTTTATCTGAGGCGCTGCGGAAAACGACGGGCGGGTATTGGCGAGACAGAGAGAGAGAGAGAGAGAGAGAGAGAGAGAGAGAGAGAGAGAGAGAGAGAGATCACCACCATGATGCGTTTCCATATCTATTTTGTTTACTATGTGGTGATTTTATACAACTTCAGAAACTCACGTGGAGGATTTAAATGGTGAAGACTGTGGCCATTGATCTTGTGACCTCCATAGACCCTTCCTAATGTTAATAAAATGGTCTAATGGTACACAAATCTCAAGGTAAAAATGTGCCCCAGTGTTGAAGGGGTTATGCCTATTCCTAATACCAGAGAGAGAGAGAGAGAGAGAGAGAGAGGGGATGGGGGGAGTAGTGTCTAGGGAGGGAGCAGCAACTTATTTGGCAAGAGGAGTGAGAGGAGTGCTAGGAGGAGTGATTCAGAGTGCCTTTGTGTTATTGGCTTGCTTAGGTGGAATGGGGCAGGTGGAACAGGTGGTGCTCGTGTGGGAGGCTTCAAGAGATGGAGGAACGAGGAGGGAAGTGTGGTGAAGCCAGGTGAGGAGGAGGAGGAGGAGGAGGAGGAGGAGGAGGAGGAGGAGGAGGAGGGTCTTAGTTGTGTGTGGATTAATTTGGACATGTTGGTATTGCTGCAAACTTGACTGAAGGATGAACTTGAGTGATTACAAAGGGATTATAATTGACTACTACTACTACTACTACTACTACTACTACTACTACTACTACTACTACTACTACTACTACTACTACTACTACTACTACTACTACTACTACTACTACTACTACTACTCCTACAAGAATGGGTAGGAAATATAATATGGTGTATGTGTGAGCAACAAAAAAAGCAATATTCAAAAGAGAAAATGTATTATGGGAGAAAAAGAAGCGAGACACGAAAGGAGGAACAACAAATAAGTATAGGAATATGTCGAATGGGAAAAAGAAATAGAGGAAAAACAAAACACTCAGACGGCTGAACAATAAGTGAAATGCAAAAAAGAAAAAAAAACGGAAGAGAAAAAAAGAAAAATAAGAATGTTTGGCAAGAAAAGAATAACATAGAAGAAACGAAAGACAATAAGAAAATATAACATAAACAAAACAAAGAACACCAACAGTAGGAGGGAAATATTGAAGAAAAAAAATAATGCCAGTAATAATCTGAATTGAATAAAAGAAGTGGAGAGAATATGCTTTAAGATAGAGAAAAGTGAGAAAAAATACACAGGACCGTCTTTAGAGAGAGAGAGAGAGAGAGAGAGAGAGAGAGAGAGAGAGAGGCAGGCAAGAGTTGGGTGGGAGGTGTGACCCTTCAAGCATTGGGTGGAGGGGTGGAGTGGAGAGGTGGAGGAGTGGAGAGAGGAGGATTTTTGCTGGTGCCGCAGTGATGGCCAGACATGAACCCCTGTCCACATTTGCAGGTTAAAGCTGAGAGTCTGGCAGGCAGCAGTGCTTCTCCCAGCCTCCCCTCTCCCTCCTCTCCCTTCCCTCCATCCTTTATCCTTCATACATCCTTCCATCACTATCCTTCCTCCACCCTCGAGATGCACCTTCCTTCCTCCTTCTATCTAAACCTAAACTCCCTCCTTTCCTTCCTTATTTTCTCCATTTATCAACCTTTTCTCTCCTTTGCTTCCATCAACCATACCCTCCCTCCATCCTTCCCTCCATCCTTCATACACCCCTCCATCACTATCCTTCCTCCTTTTATCTAAACCTTTTTAAACTTACACCGTCCCTTCCTTATTTCCTACATTTCTCAACCTTTTCTCTCCCTTTCCTTCATCAACCATAGCTCTCCTTACATCCTTCCTACCAGTATTAGCTCCTGCCTCTTCCTTCCCTGCATCTTCCTTCTCCCTCCCTTCATCACGTCCCATCATTCAGGCAATTATTAACGCCCCTCCTGCCTCCCTCATACATTTTTCCCTCTCCCTCATCTACTTAAAGAACATCCTTCAATCACTCCTGTCTTCCCTCCCTCCTACAGTTTTCTTCATATCTTTCTTCCTTCCTTCCCTCTTTCCTCCCTTTCTTTTTTCCTTCCTTCCTTCCTTCCTTCCTTTTTCCTTTCTTCCTTCATTATTTTCTTTCTTCCTTCCTACCTTCCTTCCTTTCTTTCTTTCTTTCTTTTCTTCCTTCCTTCCTTCCTTCATTCATTCATTCACTTTATTCCATCATATTTCGTTTCTCTAGCCTTGAGACACGTTCACTCCTCTTTATTCCTTTTCTTCTTTTTCTTTCTTTCATTGACTTTTCTCCCTTTGTTCCTTTTCATCTTTCTTATTCCTTTCCCTTCTTTCTTCTTCCCTTGCTTTCTCTTCTTATTTGTCTTCCTCTCCTTTTGCTTATTTCTTTCACTTAATTCTCTTTTCTTTAATTTATTCTTTTCCTGTCTGTCTTCCTTTCATTTTTTCTCCTCATTCACTTTCTTCTTTTCCTTCTTTCCTTTCTTTTCTACTTTTTTCACCCTGATATTTTTTTCTTTCCTTCTCTCTCTTTTCGTTTTTTTTTTTCTCTTTCCTTCTCTCCCTTCCTTCCTCAATTCATCTTCCATTTTCTTCCGCCAACCTAAAAGAACTTACTGATTTAGTCACTCACCTCCTCCTCCTCCTCCTCCTCCTCCTCCTCCTCCTCCTCCTCCTCCTCCTCCTCCTCCTCCTCCTCCTCCTCCTCCGCAAGATATTAGGGAAGGTCATGCAGGGAAAGGAATTTAGATTGATATATGCGTGGAGGCGCCTAAGCCACCTCCCCCCACCCACTCACCGTCTTTCCTCCTCCCCCCTTCCTCCCACTCATCCTCTCCCCCTCTCCCTAGTCACACGCCTCTCAGGATTGGCCTTTATACTTCACCTGAGTGCTGCGTCTCTCTCTCTCTCTCTCTCTCTCTCTCTCTCTCTCTCTCTCTCTCTCTCTCTCTCTCTCTCTCTCTCTCTCTCTCTCTCTCTCTCTCTCTCTCTCTCTCTCTCTCTCTCTCTCTCGCTCGCTCGCTCGCTCGATATAAAAAATGCATAAAGGTATATTAGATTTGATAGATTGATGGCCAGAGAGAGAGAGAGAGAGAGAGAGAGAGAGAGAGAGAGAGAGAGAGAGAGAGAGAGAGAGAGTTAAACAAATTATATAAAAAATTCTGGGTATCATACATTGTCTTTTTTATGATGATTCGTCTAAATCCAATGAGAAAGAGAGAGAGAGAGAGAAAGAAAGAGACATAGGAGAAATATTCGTGAGTTTCTTCATTAATTTTTTGCTCTTCGCTCACTTCACTTCGCCTCGCATTCCTGACACAGACGCAGGCTACATCAGTCAATCTCGCCACGACCAACGCTGATATTCCTTCTCGTTGACCTGAGTAGAGCATCCGCTGTGATTAAGAGTGAACTGCCTGCCCGTGTGTGTGTGTGTGTGTGTGTGTGTGTGTGTGTGTGTGTGTGTGTGTGTGTGTTTATATATTCTTTTAATTTTTGTGTGAAATAGCGTATTTACTTTAGGAGTGTCATGTGTTTGTTTTTGTATATGGACGTTTTATTTATTTATTTTTTTTTTTTATGTGTTACAAGTTCTTATAGGAAACATTTTGATGGTCCATACCTTCCAAATCCTTCTGTAATTGTAATATTTGGTTGTGGTCAGTAAATATCTATCTATCTGTGTGTGTGTGTGTCTTATAGCTTTCGTACGCCATTTCTTCACTTGTCCCTTCTCACTATCTTGCTTTTC
This sequence comes from Portunus trituberculatus, assembly GCF_017591435.1. Lineage (NCBI taxonomy): Eukaryota > Metazoa > Arthropoda > Malacostraca > Decapoda > Portunidae > Portunus > Portunus trituberculatus. The sequence continues at coordinate 9,286,407 of NC_059277.1, forward strand.
CGTTTTCCTTTTCTTTCCTTTCCTTTTCTTTTCTTACTATCAAAACTTATGCATTATTCTTTTGTTTTTTTACTATATTAACTTTCAAACATGTACGTCCCTTTTCCATATATGTAGTTGTTGAATTCTTACACCTTTCCTTTTCTTCTGGTAGTGTGTGTGTGTGTGTGTGTGTGTGTGTGTGTGTGTGTGTGTGTGTCCTCATGTATATTAAAGCGTCGCATGATAGTGGAATGCTGCATTACTAAATTTAACTGTGATTATGTTTCCAGGATCAAGTTGCATTTATCTTATCTTTTAATAGTATGTGTTGTGTTATATTTTGTCAGCTGACCTCGTTGTTGTGGCGTGTGCTGCGTGTACATCGATAAGGCAAGGCGTTTTATTGGTGAATGTCAAGAAAAATAGTGCTGTTTTGGGGTTAGGTGATGGGAAACTGTTTTTTTTTTTTTTTTTTTTTTTTTTTCGTTGTATAATGATCAAGTTTTTTTTAGGCTTAATGATAAAAAAGAGAGTATTTTGTGCTGCGTTGAAATAAGTAATAGTGTTTTTGTGTTTCCTGTATATAACGAAGTGGTTTTGTGTTGTGTAAATTTAAGAACTAATGTTGTTTTTTTTTTTTTTTTTTTTGTGTGTGTGTGTTTGTGTAAATACGTATAGGAAATATTTTTGTATTGTGTAAATACAAGAAATATTTTTTTTTGTGTTGAGTAATGATAAACTGTTGCCTAACTAAAATAGAAATAGACTTTTTTCCTTGTATGATGCCTAATGACGTTTTTTTGCACCGTATAATGATAAAACTTCCTGTTGGCTGTGTAATGATGAAAGTAATTAGTTTGCTTTTAGTCTTGTATTATAAAAAAAAAACTCGTCTGGAGTGTAGGTAATGAGGCCACGTCGAACATGACAAAAGTGTCTCATTAAGCTCATTTAGGATTGCCCGTCATTAGGAATTACTGAGTGTGCCAATAAAACACGAATATTAAACCACGACCCTTGCAAACCACACCAGCTTTCCCGAAATTACATTGAAACACATCAAGACAAGCCGACCACAATGACCACGGGGGAACAACAAAGCTAAAGCAAAAAAGACAGGTTGGAGAGCGAGAGAGAGAGAGAGAGAGAGAGAGAGAGAGAGAGAGAGAGAGAGAGAGACATCAAGACAAGCCGACCATAATGACCACGGCGGAACAGGAAAAATAAGAATAAAAAGACGAATTAGAGAGAGAGAGAGAGAGAGAGTAGTGTGTATGCATGTATGTATAACCGAATGTGTGTGTGTGTGTGTGTGTGTGTGTGTGTGTGTGTGTGTGTGTGCTGGGGACGCATGTGAAGGTGAGTTGCATGTCAGTAATAGGACAGTGGTGAATGGACGGTGGGAGCGGGAGGCGAGCGTGAGGTAGCGAGGCAATATCTGTATTGAATGGAGGAGCAGGACGGGGACGACGACGAAGAGGAAGAGGAGGAGGAGGAGGAGGAGGAGGAGGAGGAGGAGGAGGAGGAGGAGGAATGGAACCTGGAGAGGAAACGAGAACAGTGTAGGATTGAGTGACGGTATCCTGTATGTGTTGTGTTCGAGACTGTGCTCATGTCCAGGGAACGAGGGACGAGAACCAGACAACCGCACAACTAGACAACCAGACAACCACAGAACCCACAAAGCCACAGGACAGTACACAGGTGGATGGGGGAAATACACAACACACAGATCCAGGTCGCGTCGTGAATTCAAGCAAGATAACCTGACTCCAGCGCTGTGGGACCTCGTGTGACTCTGCCGCCCGCGAAGTAGGAGGCGAAGCGAGGCGAGTGGAAAATTATCATAGCCATGCGTTGTGGTGTCCCGCGCGGAGAGCCTTTGTCCTGGCGAGTGTGTCGTGTTGCGGGAACGATGCGGCTGTAAAATTTATCGTGCGGAGGAGCAGGAGCTAGAGAAGTAAGAGGAGAAGGAGGAGAGGAGGAGGAGGAGGAGGAGTTGTTGGAGGAGGGTGCTAGTGTAGAAGGACAATAGAGATGTTGATGTTGTTAGAGGAGTAAAAGGTATAAAGGTGTAGTGGAGAGAGAGAGAGAGAGAGAGAGAGAGAGAGAGAGAGAGAGAGAGAGAGAGAGAGAGAGAGAGAGAGAGAGAGAGAGAGAGAGAGAGAGAGAGTAGTTTATTTTAATTTTCCTTTTCCCTCTTCAGTTTTCTCTCATCGTGTGTACCAAGGCAGTATGTTAGTTGAAAATACTCTTTCGTGATATGATAGAAACTCAACTAAATTACACTAAAATAAAGAAGAGACCTTATTTCACCACCCACAGGCAGCTGGTGTTTCTCATTGGCATTGAAGCAGATTGAAATGTAGCCAGATCGATAAAAGTCATACAGAAATAGAGTGCAAAGAGATGGACAAATAGACAAACAAACCTTAAAATAGAAACTCGTAACATCGTCAGTCACAACATAATGTAAGTCGGAACAGGTAAATAAGTGAATCATAACTACAAAGATCCACTCAACAAAGGTCCAAAGTTACAAGTTCTAACAAGCTATAAGTCAACATACGTAGGTCTTAAGTCATAACCGATACTGAGCCGTAGGAAGTCACAAGTCATAAATCACGAGTCACGAGTTATGAGACACGAGTCACAATTCACAAATTACAAATCACAAGTCACATGTCACAAGTCAAAAGTCACAAATCACATGTAAAAATCACGTTACAAGTCACAAATCACAAGTCACGATTCACGAGTCACGATTCACGAGTCACGAATTACGAGTCACTGCCTGGAAAAAGAAAATATTCATCTTATGGAGCGAAATGTACCCTGGGAGAGGAGAAAAGAGAGAGGAGAGAGGAGAGGAGAGGAGAGGAGAGTCTTGCAGGTGTTTCCAGGTAATGTAATAAAGATGAATTTCTCCTTCCAAGAAATCGTATTCCAGTTGTCGTGTGAAGAATTTCTCGCCGTTGACTTGACATATAGAGAACGTTTTTTTTTCTTTTCTTTTTTTTATGTAAAGTGCTTGGTCTCTCTCTCTCTCTCTCTCTCTCTCTCTCTCTCTCTCTCTCTCTCTCTCTCTCTCTCTCTCTCTCTCTCTCTCTCTCTCTCTCTTGTTGGCAAAAAGCTTCATTGAGAATGTGTTGACTTAAACCTCTTACAAGCCTGGAAATTTGAAGAAAAGGAAGGAATTAGTACAAAAAACACAGGAATTTGAAGAGAAGAACAGTTTAAAGAATAGAAGTAAGGAAATGAATGAAAATTGTAAGAGAAATAGGAGCAGAAAAACGATAAGATAAAAAGGCAAAACAAGGGATTGGGTTAAAACTTGATAAAAACTGGAAAGGAAGAAAAAAAACACAAAAGAAAAACGAAGAAAAATGAGGACAGAAGAGATTAGAAAAAGGATGAAAGAATGGAAAAAAAAGGAAGATCAGAAAGAACAAGAGAAGAAGATAGAAACGACTGGAAACAAGATAAGAAAAGAAAAAGAATACAGAAAACGAGTGGAAGCAAGAGAAAAGAACGAGAAAAATAGAAAAAAAAAATGAAATAAAACTGAGAGTAAACGAACCGGAAGAGAAAGAGAAAAGAAAAGAAGAATAGGGATACAGTCTCTTAATGGTTGCTGTTCAATCCTTTGTGTTCCTTTGCGTTCGTTTGTCTTCATAGTATAAGAAAAGAACGTGGCCGAGTCTAATCTCACCTTGACTCACTGCCCATGTCGTTTGTCTCCATTGAAAGCACGTAATTTTCTGCCATTCTCTCCAAGAAAGGGTAAAGAAAATGAAATTGGCTTGTTTATTTGAGTATTTGGTCAGTTTCCTTGAATCTACCTAGTTGTCACCTCTTCTTCCCCTTCCTCCTCCTCCTTCTCCTCCTCCTCCTCCTCCTCCTCCTCCTCCTCCTCCTCTTCTTCTTCTTCTTATTCTTCTTATTATTTTTTTCTTCTTTGTTTTCTTCCTCTTCTTCTTCTTCATCTTCTTCTTCTTCTTCTTCTTCTTCTTCTTCTTCTTCTTCTTCTTCTTCTTCTTCTTCTTCTTCTTCTCTTTTCTTTTTCTTCTTCTTTTTCTTCTTTTCTTCTTCTTCTTCTTCCTTCTCCTTCTCCTCCTCTTCTTGCTCTTTTTCTTTCTTTCTTCTTCTTCTTTATCTTCTTCTGTCGTCAATTCTTCTGTTTCTCTCTTCCTGTTTCCTCGTGTTCCTCTCCTCCTTTCTTTCTTTTATTTCTTCCTTCTTCTTCTCCATTTTCGTTATTCCTTCCCGCCGTCCTCCTTTCTCACCTTCCTCTCCACCTTTCCTCTATCTACTTCCTTCCTTCATTTTCCTTCTTTCCTTTTTTCCTTCATATTTTTTCCTTCCTTTCCTTCCTCCTCCTCCTCCATCCTTCTTACTCTCTTCTTCCTTCTTCCTTCTTCCTTACTTCTGCATCTTTTAATCCATCTTCCTCCATTCCATCCCTTCCTTCTTCTCTCCTTCTCCGTCTCTTTCTTTCTAGTTTATCTTGCCTTTCCTTCTCCTCTTCTTTCCTCAATCCATTTTCTCTCCTCTTCTCTCCCTTCCACCCCTCCCTTCCCTCCCCAGCCTCCTTTCCTTCCTCCTTGATTCCCAATGCTATTATACCTCCTCCTTCTCCTCCTCCTCCTCCTCCTCCTCCTCCTCCTCCTCCTCCTCCTCCTCCTCCTCCTCCTCTTCCTACTCTCCACAGCTTTCTCAGTGTTTTTGCGGTATTCCTTCTTCTTCATTTTATCTTCTTTCTTTTTTTTCTTTCTTACGTTTCACATGACTTTCGTAACCTCTTTCTCCCTGTCTTCCTTTTAATTTATCTCCTTCTTCTCCTCCTCCTTGCATTCTCTTTTTCCTTGCATTACTCCCTTCTTGCTTGAACAACTTAATTTCCTCTCTCTCTCTCTCTCTCTCTCTCTCTCTCTCTCTCTCTCTCTCTCTCTCTCTCTCTCTCGCTCTCGCTCTCGCTTTCTCTCTCTTCTCACTTCATTTACGCCTCCTTTCCTCCTTCCCTTCATTTAGCAGGCTTCCCTTCTGCCTGTATTGTTTCCTCTTCTTATTTATCCTTCTTTCTTCCTCACCTCTTTATTTCTACACCTCTTGTCCCTCCCTTCCTTATTCGTCACCCTCTTTATAGCAACTCTTCCTTCCTTACCTTCTTTATCATCATTTTCTTCGCCTCTCCCTGTCTATCTACTTCTCCGTCCTCGCGTCCTCTACTTATTCCATATTCGTCCTCCTTATCGCATGAATCGTTATCAACACTATATGGGCGAAAATGAGAAGAGATAAGGAGGAGGAAGAGGAAGAGGAAGAGAACTGGATCTCATCAGCAGCGTAATCACATATTCCTGATGAAGAAGCAAATAGTAAGGAGTTGCAAAGAGGAAGAGGGAAGACAATTAAGAGGAAGACGAGAAGGAAGGCAGGAACGCAAGGCAAGAAAAGGGAGAGGAAGATGGAGGTGTCTAGAAAGAGAATTTACTGATGAACCAGAGGAAGAAAAAGCACGGAGAAAGAGAGAGAGAGAGAGAGAGAGAGAGAGAGAGAGAGAGAGAGAGAGAGAGAGAGAGAGAGAATGGAGGGCATGTAAAGAAAACAGAGAAGGAAGGAAACGAAGAAGGAAGCGCTGTACTGCAAGAGAATTTGGTGAAAAAGAAAATGGAAGAACGAACAAGGGAAATAGAGCAGAGGAGGAAGGGAAAGACCAGGAAGACGAATAGTAAACGGAAAATAATGGAAGATGAGAGTGAGAGCAGAAACTGAGAAAAGTGAGCATGTTGAAAGGGAAATGACTCGAAAAATATGAAATTACCGGAAAGGAAGGAAGGCAAAATTGATGAAGAAGAGGAAGGTCAGAGAAAGATAAGTAAATAATGAAGAAAATAGAGGAAAAGAGAGAGAGAGAGAGAGAGAGAGAGAGAGAGAGAGAGAGAGAGAAAGGCAACGCAAGAAATTAAGAAACAAGAATAGGAACACAAAAATGGAGGAAAATAAGAGGAAAAATAAAATGAGAGAGGAACCAGGAAGAGGACGAGGATGGAAGATGGAAAAAACTGAACCAAAATAAATAAAAAAAAAAAAAGTTGGGCATTTGTATCCTTCAGTTCAAAGAATTCCGTTTCCTTTCACTTTTTTTCCCCAAATTTGCGTGACACATTTTATCTTCTATTTTCCTTTGTACATTTTCTCCTTTCATTTTTCCTTTTATTTATTTTGATGGCACCGCTCCACGCCGCCAAACTGAGCATGTAGAGGAAAAAGAAAAAAGGAGAAAAATAGGGATAGGAAAAAAAAGTCAAAGCTACAGAGAGAACCACCCCCATCCCCCCCCAAAAAAAAGGCAAATGGATGGATGGATAGATCGCTATTTAACCCCTTCAGTGCCATGACACGTTTTTCATATCCATTCTTCTTACTATTTGGTGGTTTCATACAACCTCAGAAAATTATGTTAGGATTAAAATAGCGAAGATTCTGGTTGTTAATCTTCTGACTCCCATAAACGCCTCCTAATGTAAATAAAATCGTTTAATCTTATCCAAAACTTACGGTAAAAATGCGTCCCAGTACTGAAGGGGTTAAGAATGTTAGGAAATGAAAAGAAAAAGTAAATGAAAGACATGCAAGATAAAAGAATAAAGATAAGGCCAACGTAATTTATAATGAATAAATTGAAGATGATAGAACAGTAAGAAGTTATAATAAAAGTAATGCTAAATGATATTGGCAGTGATATTAATTATGATTTTGATAATAATAATAATAATGATAATGTTAATGGTGATGGTAGCAAGACTTAGTGATATAATGACAAAAGGAAAACACACACACACACACACACACACACACACACACACACACACACACACACACACACACACACACACACACACACACACACACACACAAAGGAAAAGTAAACAAAACAAATATCAAACTGCACAACAGCCACCACCAGACAAACACACACACACACACACACACACACACACACACACACACACACACACACACACACACACACACACCTCACACACACACACCTCAACAAAAAGGAAAAAAGCAGGTTTCTCATTACCCTGTAACTCTTTTTTCCTTTCCTTTTTTTTCCCCTACATTTCCTGATTCCGAGAGTTAAAAGAAACCCTTTGAATGGACACTTTTATAATGGTTACGGCACATCAACACACCAACTTTTACCGTGCTAGTGAAAGAAGTTTTTTTTTTATTATATTATTTATTTTTTTTATTTGGCGTCATATGGCCAGCTCATTATGTGTGTGTGTGTGTGTGTGTGTGTGTGTGTGTGTGTGTGTGCTCTTTTGTATAACTCATCTGTTGTTTCATCATCATTATCATCAATCGTCATTGTCATCACCTTCATTATCTGTAGGTGTGTGTGTGTGTGTGTGTGTGTGTGTGTGTGTGTGTGTGTGTGTGTGTGTGTGTGTTTACCATCATCATTACTGTTAACATCATCACCACCACCACTCTTATCATCACCACCACCACTGTCCTCATCATCATCATCATCATCATCATCATCATCATTATCACCAGTATCATCATCATCAGAGCTTTCCCTTCCGCTCTCTCCTCGTCTATGCTTCTCTGCACATCTGTTTATTGTTTCCCCTTTTATCATTTCCATCTGCTTCCACTCTTCATGTTGCTCTTCTTTATATTTTGAAAGCTTAAATATTCCACAACTAAAACTAATTCCCTTTAGAACATTACTGTCAGCGAAACATAATATGGGGAAAGTTAGAGGTGGGAGTTATCCTTCTGATTACTGCACATACAATGACAGGATGTGAAAATGTGTATATAGTAGTGACTCTCTCTCTCTCTCTCTCTCTCTCTCTCTCTCTCTGTGTGTGTGTGTGTGTGTGTCTGTATGTCTCTTTGTCTGTCTCTTTTTTTTCTTTTCTTTTTTATTTATACCATGTGGGCTTTTCACGGGAATTTCTGGGCTAAAGGGGATACTTTTTGGGGTACCTCCTATCTCAAAGCCCACCCGCTAGGAAACCGTTGGCCCGAGTGAGGAAGCCCAACCTACACCCGGACCGTGGACAGGATTCGAACCGGTGCACTTGGAGATCCCTCGGACCCCAAAGCACGCATGGTTCCACTGTACCACTGCGGCCCCTAAGAATTTCTCTCTCTCTCTCTCTCTCTCTCTCTCTCTCTCTCTCTCTCTCTCTCTCTCTCTCGTATTCTTTTCCGTTCCAGGCCAAATTTTCCATGATCACCCACAATTCTTGCACATTTCCAGTATTCTCTTGAACAGATTTCTTAGCCTGGACGAGACATTAGCCATCTTAGCTTTCTTTTTTCCTTTTCTCCTTGCAAACATTTTTTTTTCAAGTCCTCTGAATGTTAAATAAAGACAAGCTCAGCAGTAAAAACGTTAAGCTTGTGTTCTAAAACTCCTTGTTCTTTCTCACAGTAAGGATGTTCTCATAAAGACTTTTTTCCCCATAAGTGGTTCAGGATCCTTATTACTTTATTTCGAGAATCATGAAAACCTTCTCGGAAAGCCAATTACTTCCATTAGAGGCTGTTAAGTGACGCTATAATTGTTCCTGTATGTTTGGAGTAATGTTCTCCAGACTTGATAGAGGAAATGTGTGTTTGACTCGCCGCGTGTGTTGGAGGAACTGGCTCATATGTTTTGTAGAAAGAGTGTAATGTTTTAGATGGAAGTGGTCTTTTTTGGATGAGAGTAAAAATGAATGGAAATAATTTTTTTGTGAGTAGATATAATGTTTTTTTCCTTCCCGTTTGTTGATGATATTATTGTTGTTGTTGTTGTTGTTGTTGTTGTTGTTGTTGTTGTTGTTATTTATTTTGTTATTGTTTTTTTTTTTTTTTAGTTTCGGGCTTCCTGCTAGTCATTATTATTATTATTGTTATTGTTGTTCTCTTACTACTACTACTGCTACTACTACTACTACTACTACTACTACTACTACTACTACTACTACTACTACTACTACTACTACTACTACTACTACTACTACTACTACTACTACTACTACTACTCTTACTACTACTACTACTACCACCACCGCCATCACCACCATCCATCACCACCATCACCACTACCACTACCAGTACCATTAAACAACAGCAACAACAAAAGCAACAGCTACCACTAATACTACTCTTCCACCACCACCACCACCACCACCACCACCACCACCACCACCTCATCACCACCACCCTCATCACCATTCCTCAGCCGGAGTGTTAGCACTGGCCACAATTCCTGCCTCATCCTCTCCTAATTTCACAACTTCCCGCTTAGCCTTGCCAGCGTTCAAGTGTTGGCGGCTTCGACTCCCTAGAGGTTGCGCTTCCTTGGTGAAGAGTTACGGCGCGTTCCTCGTGTGTCCTCGCGAGACATTGTGACGCGAAGTAGAACGGAGAGAGAGAGAGAGAGAGAGAGAGAGAGAGAGAGAGAGAGAGAGAGAGAGAGAGAGAGACGAAGAAGGCAATTCAGACTACAGACAATCAAATTTGAATAGACAGATGAAGTTGTACATACTTTAGTAAACGTACTGTAGACACCCAGAGATGAAATGACAGCCAGACAACACGTGGCTAGGTGAATAGATAAATGAATAGAGAGGGACTGATATAAGAGGAACTGGAGTATAGAAACCGACAGACACACAGAGAGAGAGAGAGAGAGAGAGAGAGAGAGAGAGAGAGAGAGAGAGAGAGAGAGAGAGAGAGAGAGAGAGAGAGAGAGAGAGAGAGAGAAAGAGAGAGAGAGAGAGTAAGAGATAGCGACAGAAACTTAGATACACCAATAGACAAAGAGAGAAAATAAGAGGAATCTAACATACAAGGAAAAGTAAACAGACGAAAATAGACAGGAAAATAGACGGAAAAACACAGACGCACTGAGACTGAAAAAAATAGGAAAGCAATTTTATATACAAACAGACTGAGAGAGACAAATACACAAAAACGAAAATTAAGAGGAAGAGAGAGAAAACGGCAAAAGACAGACAAACAAAAAGACAAAACAGACAGACAGACAGACAGACCTCACATTCGAACACGGACCAAGAAAAACACATGCGACGGTAAACAAACGCCATTTTGAGCCTCACAAGAAAAAAAAAAAAGACTCCAGTGATTACAGAGGAGCGGTAAACAGGAATAGATGAAGGCAGCATAATTAGCGAGTCTGTGATATTGTTTGCCTCGTGTGATTAGCCTCGTGATATATGCAAGGGAGTCTGTGGCAGGTAAAAAAAAAAAAAAAAAGTAAATACAAACTCGTAGCTAACATTTGAATATTGTGATAATTAAGAGGATTGCTATGTTGCTAATAATGTGTCAGGTGAATTGTGATTTGTGTGTGTGTGTGTGTGTGTGTGTGTGTGTGTGTGTGTGTGTGTGTGTGTGTGCAGATAAGTAGCTATATGCAGACTCGATTTTTTGTATACAGACTGACAGAGAGACAAAAGGAAAAACGAGATACAGAAAAGACATAGATATAGGTAAATAAACAGACAGACCTTACTACCTCTACACATTCAGGATTATGATAAGAAAAAAAAAATTACAGATACTCTAAAATGAGATGTTGTTTAGAGGGAAGGTTTACTCATATACATATTCTTTCGAGGTGTTTATCATAACCAACACCTGCACCCTGAAGGCAATACTTGTTTAGAGACATGCCAGTTTACGAGTACTAGATGCCACACAGGTAACAATACCCAGGTAAACAAAAAAAAAGGAGCGTTTTACCATTTGTAATAAGAATATGTAGACCGCTTCGATTTGAGATTTTGGTATGACTTAAAGATTAGGAAATAATAGGAGCATACACAATGTTCAGGCTTCTGCTACACCGGCGCCCTCTGTCCTTACCACTAGACGATATGTATATTTTTTTCATCTATCTATTTTTATGTATTAATTAATGGAGTGTTCTGAAGGGAAAGAAAAAAATATTGCTCATCTTGTCACTTTCAGAAACTTAGAATGTATTTATCTTGGCTCCAATTACAAAGGATTACAAACCACAACAAACTTTCAAGTCCAGATTTGACTGTTTGATTCCACTCCGCTGCACTACAAGTTAAGAAAAGCTAACAGCGATACATGTATTATATAACGAGGCGAGATAAGAAAGAAGAGAATTCCCACCATAAAAGACATGACATATGCTCAGTAATTACTCATCCGTCCACTGATGGGAAGGGAAGTTGGATGCGATAAGACAGGAGAAGAGACGGAGGCAAATGTGGAATGACGGATGATTGGCAGCCCGTCCATCATTACAGCCAGGAAGAGGAGGAATGAGCAGTTGTATCCATCATTCCGTGACTCGCCTAGTGTACGAATACAAGGGAACGTCGATTCAAGGCAGCGGTGATCCTGGCAGTGATTGTGTTATGGAGTAAAGAAGAGGAAAGTGAGATGGAGCACCCGCCTGACGAAGGTTAGGACATCAGGTGTGGGAGAAGATGGTCCGGCTTTAGGTTACGCTGTGGGGATGTGTGTCTGGTTAGGGTGAGGGAATGTGTTTGCTTTCCTGGCGGGCGGAAGGAAGAAGGGTTCAGGGAAGACTTATCTGTTTAATGGATGGTGGTGAAGGTGGAGGTGGGGACGCAACGCAAGGCAACACAGGCGCTCACCCAGACAGTCGCAACACAGCATCACAGAGCCAGACATACAGTAACACAGTAACGGCAACACAAACACACGGACAGACACACAGATATATACGGACAAAAATGCAGCGACACATTTAGACCCGTATTCAGAAATTCTTTGCTCTCTCACGACGACTATTTTCAAAGGCTGTAGCTGAAGATGCTAATGTTTTTAAGGATATTTTTTGACTGATGATAGATTAGCAAGATTTTAGGTTATCATAAGAGAAACTGTCTTGAAAACTGTGCCAGTTGTCTCTGGAGACTTGAAAAATTGAGGTGGTGAGAGCAAGGCGTTTCTGAATATGGCCGTTAGCACAACACAACAACACTCACCCGTCGATGAGCGGCACGGTGCTGAGGATGCGGTGGACTCTCGCGAGGGCGTCATGCGGGCGGGGTTGGGCGTCTCGGCGGGCGGCCAGCGGCAACGCCACCGCCAGCACCACCCCGCCACTCAGCAGCAGCAGCGCCGCCAGCACGCACCAGTGACGCCACGAGTACGCCTCCCACCCTGCCGAGGACACGCCCGCCTGTAGCCTGTCTGTGGGCGAGAGGCGCGGGGCGATGTAGTCTGCCTGTACCTGACTCAAGTAATGGTCGCTCCTTCCCCTGTAACTAAGGACTGTAATAACTCTGTAACGTGTGATCTAGTGACCCACTAACCTTGTAAATTAAACACACACACACACACACACACACACACACACACACACACACACACACACACACACACACACACACACACACACACACACATACAGTAGGTGGGAGTTTCCTGCAATGGAACACCTGTAATGCTCACCTGCCGAACTTCATTGTTATTGATGCCGCTCCAGTTATGATATTGTTGGCGCGGAAGTAATACACAGGTGTGGTGCGCCAGGCGGGAATATATTACAGTTGTTGACACTATGTTGCATTTATGACGCTGAGAGAGAGAGAGAGAGAGAGAGAGAGAGAGAGAGAGAGAGAGAGAGAGAGAGAGAATTGTTTGAAGCAACTCTTACTCAGGAGAATAAAGAAACGGAAGAGAATGAAACACAGACGAAAGTTTGGAGAAAACACTGCTAAGAGAGTGAGAAAAGAATTACTCCCACCTGTTCATTCTCACTGTCTGCTACAGAGAGAGAGAGAGAGAGAGAGAGAGAGAGAGAGAGAGAGAGAGAGAGAGAGAGGAGCTATGCAGAAAAGTTAGAAAGTTTGTACTCAGTTCCGTCTCTCTCTCTCTCTCTCTCTCTCTCTCTCTCTCTCTCTCTCTCTCTCTCTCTCTCTCTCTCTCTCTCTCTCTCTCTCTCTCTCTCTCTCTCTCTCTCTCTCTCTCTCTCTCTCTCTCTCTCTCTCTCTCTCTCTCTCTCTCTCTCTCTCTCTCTCTCTCTCTCTCTCTCTCTCTCTCTCTCTCTCTCTCTCTCTCTCTCTCTCTCTCTCTCTCTCTCTCTCTCTCTCTCTCTCTCTCTCTCTCTCTCTCTCTCTCTCTCTCTCGTCGTTTTCAGGATGTGTGTGTGTGTGTGTGTGTGTGTGTGTGTGTGTGTGTGTGTGTGTGTGTGTGTGTGTGTGTGTGTGTGTGTGTGTGTGTGTGTGTGTGTGTGTGTGTGTGTGTGTGTGTGTGTGCGCGCGCGCGCTTTCATGCGCTCGTACACGTGTTTACAGTGCGGCTGTGTGTGTTTGTTTGTAATGTTTTAGTGATGAAGTTTAAAGGTTATCAGATTTACTCTCCTCCAAAGCACTCTGCCAAACTAATTCTCATTCATCCCTTCATTCTCTCTCTCTCTCTCTCTCTCTCTCTCTCTCTCTCTCTCTCTCTCTCTCTCTCTCTCTCTGTTCTCACCTTTCTTCTTCTCGTTGGAGTCCTTCTCGTCGGAGAAGGGCGAGTCTGGGTGTTCCCGCTCGAAGGTGTACTCGGAGACGTGGTAGCGCGGCGGCGGCCCCGCGGTGGTCACCACAGTGGCCGCACGATGGTTGGCCGTCGCCCGCCGACAGCTGACGGGTGTGGCAGATGCCGGCGTGGAGGAGGCAGTTTCCCTCAGGCTCCCGCTGCCCGCCGCGCCCACCAGACTGCCGGAGCCGCCCTTGCTGCTACCTCCGTGAGAGTCCCCCAGGCCTGCAGAAGTGCCGCCGCTGCTACACACCCGCCTGAGGCTGCCCCCGAGGCTGCGCGAGGTCTTGGCGCGGTCAGCGGACACCCGCGGAGTGGTGCCGAACAGGCCGCCGTCCGTGTTCCTCTTGGACACGGAGCCGTTGGGCAGCGGCAGCGTCTGGAACACAAGACAACAACGCATAACAGTGTGTCCTTTTGTATTTTACTTCAGCACACAGACACATAGTGAGAAGACTTCAGCATTACTGTGTACAAGTAATCAAGTCATGGACATGTATTCATTTGTTATCGCCTCTTACAAAAGACAGAGTTTGTCTTCACCACGCCGAGGGTCATTATCATCCTTCAGAGACAAACAGCAGCAATTCCCTCAACTCCAAGGAGTTCTCCACGCGCCTCGCATCCACTCCCTACCACAGCCACCACCCCAACACACCAACACCCCCACAACCTCCCTCGCTGTGGCTTAGTGAGGTGCCAAATTCAATCAGAGGCCGTCACTTAGCAGGAGTCGTGGCGAGAGAGAGAGAGAGAGAGAGAGAGAGAGAGAGAGAGAGAGAGAGAGAGAGAGAGAGAGAGAGAGAGAGAGAGAGAGAGAGAGAGAGAGAGAGAGGCAGGCGAGATGTTTTGAGCAGCATCTCTGAACACCAAGACAAGCATCGCCTCACTCATCGCCGGCGCTGCTTGCTGATTGCACGCCGCGGGAACTCCCAATTGGAAGACACAAGGCGAGCGTTAATAAGGGCGGGAACGAGCCTATGCCTTCCCTTGGCTATAACTTGTACGCTGCGCAGATGAGGAGTTTTAGCGAACTTTGAGATACTTAGAGTCTCCCACCTACTTAAATCCGCTTCACCTGCCTACACCTGCTCGGAAAAACTCTGCACCAGCTTTAATCCCAGAATATTCATTAATCACCCCAACCTCACCTTCCCGTCTGTGTGTGTGTGTGTGTGTGTGTGTGTGTGTGTGTGTGTGTGTGTGTGTGTGTGTGTGTGTGTGTGTGTGAGTGTGTGTATTCATGTGTTCGGCAGTTAAGAGAATATATGCTAATAGCGCCTCTCTCTCTCTCTCTCTTTCTCTCTCTCTCTCTCTCTCTCTCTCTCTCTCTCTCTCTCTCTCTCTCTCTCTCTCTCTCTCATTACGTTCCCATCGCTAACTCGTGTTCATCTTGTTTCCTTGTTCTGAAAATTTCCTTCTATTTTCTCCAATCTCTCTCTCTCTCTCTCTCTCTCTCTCTCTCTCTCTCTCTCTCTCTCTCTCTCTCTCTCTCTCTCTCTCTCTCTCTCTCTCTCTCTCTCTCTCTCTCTCTCTCTCTCTCTTCTACATTTATTTTCCTCCTTATCATCATTGTTTTCTATTCTTCTCCTCGTCACCTTTTTCTTTTCATCTTTCATTTTTCTCTTAATGTTTGCTCCTCCTCTTTCTCTTCCTCGTACTTATCATCATATATTTTCCAGCGTCTCCATTTTTCTCTCATGATTTCTCTCTATCCACTATTATCTTTTCCCTCATCTTATCATTTTTGCTTATTTATCCTTTTTTTTCTTTTTTTTAGATGTTCTTTGTTATTAGTAGTATCATCTTTTCTTTTTATATTATCCTTCCTTAACTTGTTTATTCACACCTATTATCTTCTCCTCTCTCTACATTCCGTCTTCCTCTTCTTAGTCATCCTTTTCTCCTTTTTTTAAGTTATTTTGGTTTTTATTTTGGTCTTTTTCCTTCATGTTATCCTTCATTATCTTATCTATTCAGTTATTATCTTTTTTTTCCTATTCCTGCATTTTACGTCGTTGTCTATCCTTCTTTTACTAATCATTCCTTTTCCCTTTTTTTTTTTTTACTTATTTTCTTTATTATTATGGTCTTTTTTTCTTCATGTTATCCTTATTTTTTTCAGTTATTATCTTTTGTTCCTATTCCTGCATTCTCCATCGTAATCTATCTTTCTTTTACTAATAATTTTTCCCCTTTTTTTTTTTTTACTTATTTTCGTTATTATTGTGATCTTTATTTCTTCATGTTATCCTTCCTTATTTTATTTATTCACACGTGTTTTTAGTTTTCTCTTATTCCTACATTCTCCTTTACAATATATCCTTTTCTTCGTAGTCATCCTTTTTCCCTATTTAATTTATTCTCGTTATTATCATCTTCTCTCGTCACACAACCATGGCTTATTCATTCACACTTATCTATTCTCCTATTCCTAAATTCTCCTTCGTAATCTATCCTCGTCTTGCTAATCATCCTTTTCTCTCCAAACCATCCGTCCTATATCTACCAGCTCGTTCATTTAGCCTGCTCGGTTCCTAGTCAGCTCCGCCTGCTCAGATCAGTTGTGCTGGGACGCGTGGATTCACCTGATTAGCAAGGTAATGTTGGCCCAGGTAATGTGATGATTCGCTTATTAAAATGAGGCAGCTGCTCCATTGGCGAAAGAGAACAGCGGCAAAATTAAACATGGGTGCGAGGAAATGGAGCGATGAAAGGAGCAGCTTCCAAAATAACGCTAGGAATTGAAACTTGGATCGAAGAGTGATACAAGGGAGAGAGAGAGTGAGAGAGAGGAAGAGGGAGAGGGAGAGGGGAGAAGGAAATGAGAGGGGAGTGAGAGAGGGGTATTGCGACAGACAGATATACAGAAAAATGAAAAGAAACAGGTAGATACTGGCGAACCACAAAAAAGAGACAGAGGGAGAGAAGGAAAGAAGTGAGAGGGGAGTGAGAGATGGGTTATACGACAGACAGATATGGAGAAAGATGAAAGGAAACGGGCAGACACTGACGAAACACAAAAATATAGACACAAGGTAATAGAGACAGACAGAAAGACGGACAGACATGCATAGAGAAATACTAAACAAAGAGACAAAAGGAACGAAAAAAAAAAAGTGCAGTTGATGAAGGAAAAGAGAAACAAGAATAGAAGATTGATACACGCGAAGGAAACATATTCGTGAGAGAAAAATAAAACAGAACAAAGCATAAATCAGAAAAATATTGAAAGTGGTATGAACGAAGACAAGAGAAGGAACAATACAAGAATAAAATGCGAATACAAACATAGGACGAAGTGAAAATGTGAAACTTAAATTGATGTAAGGGAAGGAAGGAAAGAAAGAGAGGAGAGAGGGAGAATATTAAATGAGAGAGCTAAAAAGGAAGCACAAGAAAAGAACGAGTGATTGGAACATGCAAACAACGAAGGAAATTGAAACACGACTCGAAGACTGATATATGCAAGAGAAAATATTGAAAAAGAAGTGTAGAAGTGAAATATTAAAGGTGACATGAATGAAGATACGAGAACACAAGAACAGAGGAAGACAGAGTGAAAGGAACGCGCAAATAATGGAGAAAAAAGGAATAAGAAAACGAATCACGAAGAAATAAATAGAAGAAAAATATAGGAAACTGATGAGATATTTAAGATAATGTGAGTGAGGAGAGTAAAAATAAAGTACATTTGAAGGAAAATGAGAAAAATAAAGTCAAATAAAGGAGAAAATATACACAGAGACCAAAAAATAGATAAAAGAAAGAAAAACATGAAAAAAAAAATCAATAATCAATGAAATTTTGAAAGACATGAACGTATGATTGAAAAAGAAATTAATGACACAATAACATCCAAATGATAAAAGAAATACACACAAGCTTGAAATTTAAAACAAATGAAAAAATTATAAAAAGTAAACATTGAAACAGTAATTAAAGCAACTTGAACGAAGGCTAAGAAAATGTAAGAGAGAGAAATAATAACACTCGAGTAATAGACAAAAAAAATAGATAAAAACAAACCGAATAATGAAACACAAAGGAAAGATGAAAAAAAAAGTTAAAAAATAAATATAACAAGATTGAGGCTAATGAGAAAATTCAAGAGCAAGAAATGATAAAGGAACACTTGAAACAGACAAAAGAAGAAAGAGATGAAGCAAAGAAAGAACAGATGGATTGAAATATTAAAGATGACATAAGAGAAACCAATAAAAGTTGAATAAATATCAGGTCACGTCATAATTGAGGGTAATCACTGACGCACCGCTATTTGGACTATATCCAGAGACAGTTCAGTGCCACACCCTCACTGTTTCAAAAGCCTCCTGTTTAAGTGACACAAATTTTCAAGAGCGTTTTTGAGATTCTAATGACAAGTAAACAAGGATACTACACAATTCACAGGAGAAACAACCTCAGAAACCAGGCTTGTCATTTCTGTGTCCTTGGAAAATAGTCGTGGTGAGAGAGCGGGGCGTTTCAGACTACGCGCCTTTCTCGCGTGAAAACAAAGCCAATCAGACCAAACATGAGCTACAAATCACCACCTGGAAAAAGTTAATTACACACAGACGCGATAAGGAAGCACACCTGTCACGTAGGGAATTAATTACGAATATACCTGATCCTTTAATTAATCCATCACCTGTGCACACGCAGACTCACCTCATTAGGGACAATTAACACTCGATAACACCTGCATTTAATTACCTGGGAACACGCGCAGGTGGGAAATAAGGGACAGAATTATGAGGCGACACAACGGTACCAAGGGAGCAGTTACCACGCAGACAAACTTTATTAAATGCACCGCCAAGTTTCCACCAGCCTGCCAGAACACGCAAGCAGCAGCAGGAGTAGTAGCAGTAGCAGTAGTAGTAGCAGTAGTAGGGGCAACAACACCAGCAGGAGCATTTAGGCAAACGACGGAGCACTCGCTTGTTACTGTTGACTGTTACGTGAGCACTTAAGCTGATATTCCAACCTTGCTCCTTGCATCCTCCTCCTCCTCCTCCTCCTCCTCCTCCTCCTCCTCCTCTCCTCCGGTTTATCTCCTCCGGTTTATCTCCTCCGCTCTTCCTCCTCCTTCTCCTGTTTCTCTTCTCTGGTTTCTCCTCCTCCTCCTCCTCCTCCTCTTACTCTCCATATTTCTACCTATGCTTCCTTCGTTAATTATTTCTTTATTTTCTTCCTTCCTCCTTTCCTTCATTCGTTCCTGCCTTCCTTCGTCCCTTCCTTCCTCCTTTCCTTCCTTCCTTCCTTCCTTCCTTCCTTCCTTCCTTCCTCCTTATGCTTCCTTCGTTGATTCTTTCTTTATTTCCGTCCTTCCCTTCATTCGTTCTTTCATGCCTTCTCCCGTCTCTTCCTTCATTCTTTTCTTCCTTCCTTCCTTCTTTCTTTCCTTCCTTCCTTTATTTCTTTTTTTTTCCTTCCTTCCTTCCTTCCCTCCTTTCTTCCTTCTTTCCTTCCTTTCTTCTTTCCCTCTTTCCTTTCTTCCTTCCTTTTTCCTTCCTTTGAAAGTGATACTCCAAAATAGTTCAATGTCTTCTCTTCCTTCGTTTTCCTCTCCTTCCTTCCTTCCTTCCTTCCTTCTTTCCTTCTTCCCTTCCTTCCTTCCTTCTATTTGTCACTTTACTTCTCTCTCTTTCCTTTACTACATTCTCTTATACTGTTCATTGCCTTTCCTCCTTCTCTGCTCCTTCCTCCTACTCTCAATTTTCTCTCCTCTCCCTTCCTTCCTTGCTTACCTCATTACCTTCCCTCGCCATTCCTTCTCTACCTTCCTCCTATTCCTTCCCTCCCTTTGTCTCTCTTTTCATTTCATTTTGGTCTTTTGCTGCCGCTTTGGAGTTGTAAAAGTTGGAGGCAAATGGCGAATAACAGAGAGAGAGAGAGAGAGAGAGAGAGAGAGAGAGAGAGAGAGAGAGAGAGAGAGAGAATTATTATTTTCACACCCCAATTTACGTGCTTAGTGACCATATCGACAGGATACATTTCATCATTTCCGTGTCTAGTGATAATAGTCGTGATGATAATTTTGATAGTAATAATAATAATAATAATAATAATAATAATAATAATAATAATGATAATAATGATAATGATGGTCATGGTAACAGTAATATCAATAACACAAACAGAGGAAGTAGAAGAAGAAGAAGAAGAAGAAGAAGAAGAAGAAGAAGAAGAAGAAGAAGAAGAAGAAGAAGAAGAAGAAGAAGAAGAAGAAGAAGACAAACTAGAAGAAGAATTAGAAGATAAAAATATATGAGAATAAGAACAAGAAAACAGCAACGCCAGCAACAGAAGAAGAAGAAGATAACAACACAAGCAACAACAAAACAAGAAGAAGAAAAAACAACATCAGCAACAACAACAACAACAACAACAACAACAAATAACTAG
This sequence comes from Portunus trituberculatus, assembly GCF_017591435.1. Taxonomy (NCBI): domain Eukaryota; kingdom Metazoa; phylum Arthropoda; class Malacostraca; order Decapoda; family Portunidae; genus Portunus; species Portunus trituberculatus. The sequence goes on from NC_059277.1 coordinate 9,306,372, forward strand.
TAATAATGAGAAGAAAAGCGATAACGATAACAACAACAAAATATCAGCAGAAGAAAGTAAAAGAAAAAGAAGAAGAAGTAGAAGAAGAAGAAGAAGAAGGAGAAGCTGGAATAATACTAGGAATAACGAGAAGAAAACAACAACTACAGCTACTACTACTACTACTACTACCACTACAACTACAACAACAACAACAACAACAATATATCGTTCGCGCCCGGGCAAGTCCTCCCACCTTCGCGTTAACGGTAAATTCAAGCACGAGTTTCCATCCACTAAAGCGCATTTATAGTGGCATTTAGAGAATTAAATTACCCCCTGCCACTTCACACTTGGGGGAAGGGGGGGATGCTGGGAAAAGGAATGGGGGGAGGGGACGGGAGATCAGAGTGGAGGGGGGATGCTGGGGAAAAGAGGGAAGTGGACCAGGGGTGTTATAGGGGGCAGAGGGTGGGGTGGGTGGATGGTGACGCTGTGGGTGGCAAGAGGGAACATAAAAGTGATATTTACGGCACTTCGAACGTTATCAGAATTTTCCGGAGAAGTATCAGAGTTTTCTTGAGGCCTAACGGGTTTGTGGTGTTTCTCTGAGGGGGTTTCTGAGTTTGTTTTAAGATTTTGGTGTAGATTTTGAGTTTTCTTAGGTGTTTTTTTTTTTTCAATTGCCTGTGTTTAGTTTTTTTTTGTGTGTGTTATCGTGGACTAGATTTCATGGTTTTTTTTTTCTCGATTTTCTGCTTTTTTTAAGATTTTGGTGTAGATTTTGAGTTTTCTTAGGTGTTTTTTTTTCAATTGCCTGTATTTAGTTTTTTTCTTTTATATCGTGGACTGGATTTCACGTTTTTTTTTTTTTTTTTTTAGTTTTTTCAATTTTTCAGTTTTTGAAGGTTGTGGTGTAAATTATAGAGATTCTTTGGGTGTTTTTTTTCAGCTGTGTTTTCTGAAGATTTTTTTTTTATTTTCTAAGTTTTTTTATTTTCTGTTTCCTGATCTAGTTTTCTTCAATGTTGTTTTTTTCTGTTTTTTTATAGATTTATAGTTTTCTCGGATATTTTTTTTATTTTCCGTGTTTGTTTTATTATAGTTTTCTTGGATGCTTTATTTTATTTTCCGTGTTTTCTGAAGATTTTTGTAATTTCTTGGATGTTTTCTCAACTTTCTCTGCTTCTAATGATTGTGGAGTAGAATTTCACAGTTTTCTTGGATATTAGCTCAATTTTCTACCTTTTCTGAAGATCTTTTAGTATACTTTCTTTGTTTTCTTGGATGTCTTCTCAATTAATTTTCCTCGTTTTCTGAATATTGTGGAGTATATTTTCAATTTTCTTAGATGTCCTCTCAATTTTCTCAGTTTTGTAAAGATTGGGGAGTAAATTTTAAAGTTTCCTTGGATGTTTTTCAATTACCAATGTTTTCTGAAGATTTTAAAAGTTTTCTTCCATTTCTCAATTTTCTGTATTTTTGAAGATTCTGCAGTAGGTTTTAGATTTTCCGTGGATGTTTTCTCAATTATCTCTGTTTTTTAAAGATTGTGGAGTAGAATTTCCGAGTTTCCTTCGATATTTGCTCAATTTTCTGCCTTTCCTGAAGATTCTGGACTAGATTTCTGAGTTTTCGTGAATGACTTAAATTTTCCCTGGTTTCTGAATATCATGGAGTACATTTTAGAGTTTCCTTAGGCAGTTCCTCATTTTTCTGGAGGTATTTTATCAGATTTTCCATGACTGATACCTTAATTTTCGATTTTTGTCAGATTTTTCGTAAAGGAATATTGTTGGAAGTTTTTTTTTATTTGAGTTTATTTTGTATTTAGTTTACATATTTTTTTTTTTTTTTAGATTTATTAGAATTTTCATACTTATTGAGAAATTGTTGGGAGTAATCAGAACAATTTTTAGAGACGAAATTGGAGTGAGACGAGGAGGAGGAGGAGGAGGAGGAGGAGGAAGAAGAAGAGGAGGTGGAGGAGGAGGAAAAAACAGGTAATAAGAGAACCAGCTGACGGAGGGAAAATGTACTAATGAGGGATAAATGAAGCAAGGAAGAAATTTTATCAAGAGGAAAAGGGAAAAAAGAAGGACCACTGAGAGAGAGAGAGAGAGAGAGAGAGAGAGAGAGAGAGAGAGAGAGAGAGAGAGAGAATGTAAATCGCATACAAACACTACAAAGTTCCTAAAAAAAATGGAGGAAAAAGGAAAATAATTAACTCTCCTATTTGTTTATCCTCTCTCTCTCTCTCTCTCTCTCTCTCTCTCTGGAAGAATTATTAGCTTTTTTCAAAATTCATGAGCAAATTTTGAGTTCATGTCTCTCCATTTGGTGAATTTTCAAAACATTGTAGTAGCTTTCACTTTCCAAAATTTTCTTCAATAATTCAGTTTGAGCATAAAAAGAAGGAAAACACTCACCTTTCTCCTCTTTCTCTCTCTCTCTCTCTCTCTCTCTCTCTCTCTCTCTCTCTCTCTCTCTCTCTCTCTCTCTCTCTCTCTCTCTCTCTCTCTGCCCCTAAGGTAAATCTGGTATGTAAATTTAACTTTCAGAAGTGTGGGGAGAAAGAGAGAGAGAGAGAGAGAGAGAGAGAGAGAGAGAGCAGATATTCACGTGTGACTAGCAAACAAACACTAAAAACTAAATTCCCCTGAGTGATCGCCTTCTTGTCTTTGTTTTTTTTCTTTTCTTTTCTTTTCTTTTATCTCCTGGTGTTTGTTTGGTTTGAGAGGCAAAGTTCAAAGCTGGGAATTTCGTTCGTCCTATCTATGTGTGTGTGTGTGTGTGTGTGTGTGTGTGTGTGGGGGACAGGTGCAAGTGTGCGAATATTGTTTTTCTTTATGTAAGAGGGAAAAAGCTTGCTAAGGATAAAAAGATAGTCAAAAAAATAAAATAAATAAAAGAACCACTTATAATTCCAGTCACCGTGTCATTATCATCCCATTTACACCACGACCACCCAAAACAAAACAAAAAACGTAGATAAAACGAAAGAAAACGAGAAAAAAAACAAGGATTATCAATTTTATCACCGCTGAAAACACGCGACTCATTTTTCAGAAATTTTACAGATGGGAAGAAATTTCAGCCCTAGAACGCGCGGGGGGTGAAAGATTTCTCTCAGACAGGTGGAGGAAACAAAACGTGTCCCTGCAGGATATCGGGGATGAAGCGAGGAGCCTTAAAGCGCCTCCGGAATCCAAATATTTTCCCTACCTGTTCTTTTATTCCTCACCGCCTTCCTCTTCCTCCTTCACCTCCTCCTCTTCTTCCTCCTGCACTTCCTTCTTAGATTGGTGGTGCTGCTGTTGCTTCTCCTCCTTCAAGCTTTCCTTTTTAACCTTCTCTTCCTCCTCCTCCTCCTCCTCCTCCTCCTCCTCCTCCTCCTCCTCCTCCTCCTCCTCCTCTTCCTCAAAAACGCGTCAAAATCCAAAACATTTTCTCTTTCTATTCTTTTCTCTTATTTCCTTCCTTTCTTAGACTCTCTCTCTCTCTCTCTCTCTCTCTCTCTCTCTCTCTCTCTCTCTCTCTCTCTCTCTCTCTCTCTCTCTCTCTCTCTCTCTCTCTCTCTCTCTCTCTCTCTCTCTCTCTCTCTCTCTCTCTCTCTCTCTCTCTCTCTCCTCTCCTCACCTCACCTCACCTCTCCTGTTTCTTCTCTTTCTTAAACCTCTCCTTTCATCTCTCCTCATCCCCACACGTCTCCTCACCCCGTCTTCCTCCTCTGCCTCTCCCACTCACGTTCCTCTCCTTCATCTCCTCTCCCGCAAGAAAAACACGCCGGATATACACTCTGTTTCACCTGAAGCGGGAAAATCTATCACCTGGTTAGAGGAAGAAAAAATATAATTAGAAAATACCATCTAAGGACCTGCGTGGCTTCCTCAGGTAAAGCCTCGTATCCTAAGCCTGTCATGAGCACCTGGCGGATCATTAACACCTGTCTCATACCAAGGGAGAGAGAGAGAGAGAGAGAGAGAGAGAGAGAGAGAGAGAGAGAGAGAGAGAGAGATAGAGCCTGGATGTTAAACGTATTCTATTCCTGTGATTGCCTGTGCATTAATTGGGGTGCTCATAAGGCAAGAGAGAGAGAGAGAGAGAGAGAGAGAGAGAGTGCAGAGAGAGAGGTGCAGATAAACAGACAGACAGACAGACAGACAGACAGACAGACAGACAGACAGACAGACAGACAGACAGATGGAAAGGAAAGTGTTGCTGTATATTTTTCAGAAAGAACGAAAAATTAAAGGGAAGGAGAGAGAGAGAGAGAGAGAGAGAGAGAGAGAGAGAGAGGCAAATTTCATCAATAGCTTCACGTTTACGAACTTCCTGAAAATTGACCCACTCTCTCTCACTCCTCCTCCTCCTCCTCCTCCTCCTCCTCCTCCTCCTCCTCCTCCCAGGCGGCAAACGGAAGGCAGCGCGTCAGCAAACACACAAGAGGGGAATTAGAATAACAAAGGGCGCGGCGACGACAGTGCAGGTGTGCGGAAGAAAGACTGTCGTTTGGGAGTCCTCTGTTTCGCGGTAAAATGCACAGCTAGGGGACTGTTCTATATCACAGCTCGGGAGGAGGAGGAGGAGGAGGAGGAGGAAGAAGAAGAAGAAGAAGAAGAAGAAGAAGAAGAAGAAGAAGAAGAAGAAGAAGAAGAAGAAAGGAAGAGGAAGATGAGGAGAAGGAGAAGGAAAAGGAAGAAGAAGAGGAGGAGGAGGAGGAGGAGGAGGAGGAGGAGGAGGAGGAGGAGGAGGAGGAGGAGAAGGAAAAGGAAAAGGAGGAGGAGGAGGGTACAGTGTTTTGTGTATGAGTTAAATTTTTCTCCTTATCTCTCTTCCTTTTCTTTTTATCTCTTTCCGTCTGTACTTTTACTCTTTCCCCATCTCTCTCCTTCCTTTTCTCCTCCCTCTTCATTCTTCTTCGTCCTTTCATAACCTTTCTATTCTCTCTCCAGTGTTCCTTGTCTCCCTCCTTTAGCCAATTATCTCCTTCTCGGTCCCTTTCATGAGCAGTGTTCCTAGATTATCTTTAACTTTTATGCCAATTCCTTTCTAGCACATCCTAAACCTTCCTCGCTCCTGTACAATCATTCTAGCGCATCCTTGTCCTTCCTTGTCCCAGCCCAGCCTTTACTGCCCCATCCTTTACCTTTTTCGCTTCTCTCCAGCCTTCCTAATCTATCCTTAAGTCTTCTTCCTTGTAAATCATTTTCAGCCCATTCTTAATTTTTCTTTTCTCTACAGCTTTTATTAATCTATCTTTTAGTCTTCCTTGTTCAGCATTTCTCGTATATCTTTATCCCTTTTTTTCCAGCCTTCTCTTTCTGTTCTTTATCATTATTCTTTGTACAGTTTTTTTTTTTTTTTTAACCCTTCCTTAACCTTTCTCGCTTCTCTCTCTATCCTTCCCATCCTAGCCTTTGGTCTTCCTTTTCCTTGTACATTTCTCGCCCATCCGTAACCTTTTCTGCTTCTCTCCAGCCTTCCCATCCTATCCTTTTGTCTACCTCTTCCTTGTGCAACATTTCTAAACCATCCCTAACCACTATAGCTTCTCTCCAGCTTTCCCATTATCTTTTAGTCTTTTTTTTCTTTGTACAGCATTTCTAGTCCTGTAAATTAATCTCTCTCTCTCTCTCTCTCTCTCTCTCTCTCTCTCTCTCTCTCTCTCTCTCTCTCTCTCTCTCTCTTTTCCTCATCCATATCTTCATTGTTATCACGTTTATCTGTTTTTCTTAATGGTCTTTCTGTCTCCTTGTTCTGTCCTCCCTGCCTCCTGACACAACAGTACCCTCCTTTCTCCTCCCCTGGCAGTGCGGGGCTCGCCGGTCCTCTGTTTGCTTATCGATTGACATCTCATTAGAATGGAAAATGATGTGTTATTGGCTATGCCTAATTAGGGGCGTTACTCCTGCACCCCTCCGCCCCACCCCGCCGTCTCCACCACCATCACCACCACCACCTACATCTCATCCTCCTTGTCTCCTCTTCGCGTCTCCAGTTCCCGCCCCTCTTCTTTTCTCTCGCCTCGTCACCCCCTTTGCTTCCCTCCACCGGCTCTCGTTTACGCACTCTCTCTCTCTCTCTCTCTCTCTCTCTCTCTCTCTCTCTCTCTCTCTCTCTCTCTCTCTCTCGTTTTCATCTCCCTCCTCCTCCTCCTCCTCCTCCTGATACCCTTGTCCTGCTATTGATTCTCGTCACACACAAAGGAGTAATGAGACCGTGTTATTTTCCTAGGCCGGGCTGTTACTCGCCTCACTATGCTGGTCTCCTATCCCTCCCCTCCCCCTCCTCCCTCCCTCTCCTCCTGTCCCCACTCCTCCCCTTCCCTTGTCTCTGTCATCTCCTTATGTTCTCGACGTGTCTTGTTTTCATCCCGTGTTTTTCGTCAGCTCCATCTGTTCCCTTCTTGCTGTCATTTTTCCTTACCTGTTGTTCATTGCAGTGTCTTGATTTGGCCTCGTCTTTCCTCGTTTTGTCTCGTATCCAGCTTGTTTTCAGGTTTATATATTTTTTTTCTTTTTGTCTATCTTTCTCTCTGCGTCTCTAGTGTTGTTCTCTTTGATGTTAGCTTCCTCTCGTCTCATCTCGTCTCGTCTCGTCTCGTCTTTTCTCGGCCTGTCTCCATCATCTATTTTATTCTCTCTCGTCAATTTTTCATCAAGTTCTCGTCATCGCAATCAGCTCGCCTTTTGCCTCCCTTCCCTCGGGTATTCTTTATTCCGGCTTGTCAGTGTGCCAGCCTCTTCATCGCCTCGTCATCGCGTCGTCTCAACCAGCAGGTTATGCCCGGTCTTCATCAGGTCCTCGTCATGGCAATATGTTCAGTTTCTATTCGCCGCGACGGGAATATATCGCCACCCGCCCCACAACATCACCCTTCGCGACGCCCGTAAACATTTTTCTCCCTGACGTGACTGATGAAGCCCCGCCCTCGCGCCGCCGTCAGCAGTGCCTCACATGACCCGCGCCGTCAGGACATGGCGGCGGCGGCAAGTCACTATATCACTATTATTGGAAATGATGAAAAATTATACCCCGTAGTTTCCTTTTTCCTGCGATTTTCCTTTTCTTACGGGCCTATAAATATAACGCGTATCCCAGACAACCGACACCCACGCCTCGCCATGAGAGCCCTTCCTTGTGAGCTCTGTGTACTACTCTGGCTGGCGAGGAGCACATATAGGCAAAGGAATGGTTCAGCTGTGGCGCGGGATGAATGAAGAGAGAGAGAGAGAGAGAGAGAGAGAGAGAGAGAGAGAGAGAGAAGGAAAATAACATTAGCTCTGCATTGATGAGATCTAATAGCTAATGACTATGTATGTGTGTGGGGGGGAAGGAGTGAGTGTATGGGTGGGTGGGTGGATGGGTTTTGATTGGGGTGTGTGAGTGAGTATGATGGTGGTGAGGAGTGGATATGAATGTGTCAAGGCGAGAAAGTTTTTTTTCATGGAATAAGTGAAGCTGGCCATGGGCAACAAAAAATAAAAAGACCCTCTTGATTGCCAGTTCCCTTAAAGATTAAGAGAGTCAGATTAAAAGAGTGAAATAATAATGATGAGACAACCCATACCATCCAGACAGAGAGACAGAGAGACCGACCAACCGACTGACTGACAGACCGCATTCACACACACACTATCCCTACATCCCCGCTATTGCTTCCTCTGCCAGTCCGTCTCTATCTATCCCGGGTCAGTGTAGCGCCGCGGCTTTGTGTCGGGGCGGCGAGGGAGGGGGACCATGCTACATCGCGACAATCAAGGCCGTGACACACACACACCGCCGGGAGATGGGATGCACGCCCGCTAGTTCACTGACCAGAGGGAGAAGAGGCGTTTGTTGCCCATCTCACCCCTTCATCCCCCTCTCACTCCGTCCCCTATCGCCACCCCCCACTCGGTGTAGATAAAGGAAATGTTAGTTTTACTTGTATGATAATAACTGGGATGTTTCCTGCCCGTAAAAATTGCTTTAAAAAAAAGGGACCATTTCGTGTAACTGTGAGGTTTGTGTTTGTACGGAGATGGAAAAAATAAGCTCATTTAATTAAAGCCAGTCTGTATGTTCTCTCTCTCTCTCTCTCTCTCTCTCTCTCTCTCTCTCTCTCTCTCTCTCTCTCTCTCTCGTCAGCCATTTTATTACATTCCTCGGTAACCTTGGCAATGTTTTAGGCGAGAGGGAAGAGGAAGGAGGGAAGGGAGAGGCACAACGGAGAGGAAGACAGGCCAGGGAGTGAGTGAGAGACAGATGGAGGGAGGGAGAGGAGAGGTTCAGTGAAGACCTTAATTACAAGAGGAACAGGTATTGGCAAGGTAACTAACAATGCTCCGGGATATTCACCTGCAGGTAAGTGTTTCAAAATAGTCGTGGCGGGAAACACAGTACGGAACATTCTCTCTCTCTCGCTCTCGCTCTCGCTCTCGCCAAAACTAATTAGAACATCTTTTTTTTCCCACGTGTTTTCATTCCTACAAACTTGAAATTCCTCCGGTTTATTTCTGAAGGAGGGCAGGAGAGAGAGAGAGAGAGAGAGAGAGAGAGAGAGAGAGAGAGAGAGAGAGAGAGAAGTTCAGGTGTCGTAATGTACAATGGGACGCCCTCTAGTGGTGACTCTTTATTATTTTTCTCGTAACTCTTTTACTTTTTTCCCAATTTTCTTGTTGGGTTCTCTACTTTAAAACTGCTCATCCCTCAAGCCCTGAAATTCCTCCTCCTCCTCCTCCTCCTCCTCCTCCTCCTCCTCTTCTTCCTCCTCCTCCTCCTTGCTCGTGGCTAGGAGGAAAGGACTTGAGGTGTAGTAATTAGTGACGCGCCGCTTCTCACGCCTTGCTTGTGCTTCCTTGATCCTCTGTGGCCTGTTCGTATCTTTTCTCTCTCTTCTTTTTATCTCTGCTTTCATTTATCTTGCTGCTTTCATGGTTCTGTATTTTTTTCAGCTATTTTCTTGCATTCCTTTTCTATTTTTATATAATACTACAAATAAAACTAATTTCCTTACCAGAATCTTTTGTTACACCTGAGAGAGAGAGAGAGAGAGAGAGAGAGGCAGACAAACATTGGCGAGCGTTCTTCCTGAAATTAGGCAAAGAGATGAAGGTTTGCTTTCTTTGCATTACGAAGCAACTGAAGCGAATCTGAGCAACCGAATCCGAATCACGAGCAAGGTTTGAAGCCTGATACGAGCGAGCCAGAAAGATTCTCTGGATAATAACGCAACACAGCAAAAGAATGAGCACAGAGAGATGATGAGAAAATACTTAATTCATGAGACCTTGGGCATGAGATAGCGAATGTGGGAGGAGGAGGAGGAGGAGGAGGAGGAGGAGGAGGAGGAGGAGGAGGAGGAGGAGGAGGAGGAGGAGGATAAAAAGAGGAAGAGGAGGAGGATTAGGAAGATGGGAAGGAAGGAAAGAGGAAGGACGAGTAGGAATTGAGTCTTATCGAGTGTGAGAAAGTGAGGATTAGGATAAGAAGGAAGACTTAAGGTGGAAAAGAAGATAAAAAAGAAAGAAGAATGGAATTAAGAGCATATTGAAGCCTGAAGAATAGAAGATTGAAGGAAAATGAAGTGGAGAAAGAACAGAATGAAAAGAAAAGGTTAAAAAGGAGACTAAAGCAGGAAATATAGAAAGGAATTGAGGAAAGGGATTGGAAACTGCAGATTTGGAAAGGAGGGAAGGAAAAGAAGAGAGAAATAAGAAAAAAATGGAAGAATGGAATAAAGCATTGAAACCTAAAGACAGGAAATGTTAAATAAAGAAGAAGAGGAGAAGGAACACGAAGAGAGAGAAAGGAAATAAAGCATGGAAGGAGGAGGAGGAGGAGGAGGAGGAGAAAGAGGAAGAGGAGGAGGAGGAGGAGGAGGAGGAGGAGGAGGAGGAGGAGGAGTGCTAAATGAAACATGAAACAAACGAAACAGAGGTAATAAGGAAAGAAAGTGATGATAAATAAGACTGAAGACAAAAGAAGTAAGAATAATATAAATGAAATGAGAGAGTAAAGGAAAAGAAGAGAGAATAAGAAGAGGAAGAGGAGGAGGAGGAGGAGGAGGAGGAGGAGGAGGAGGAGGAGGAGGAGGAAGAAGAGAAGAAAATGAGACATCATCGAGTGGAGAGAAAAGTAGGAGGTAGGGAGAGAAGGGAGGAAGGAGAAATGGAGGGAAAGGAGCAACTCTGATAACACGTGATGATTTCTCCTTTCTTTTTTTCTAGTCCTCACGCGAACGTTTTTTTTTTTTTTTTAATGTATTATTTATTTCACACTTTTTTCGCTCATATATTTCTATTTTTGCCTTCACTTTGTTAATAACGCGACGAAAATTGGATGAACTATAGTGAAACATTTTGCAGCTCATGTAGTAGTTATGCAGATTTTTTGACGTCCACCACTCTCTCTCTCTCTCTCTCTCTCTCTCTCTCTCTCTCTCTCTCTCTCTCTCTCTCTCTCTCTCTCTCTCTCTCTCTCTCTCTCTCTCTCTCTCTCTCTCTCTCTCTCTCTCTCTCTCTCTCTCTCTCTCTCTCTCTCTCTCTCTCTCTCTCTCTCTCTCTCTCTCTCTCGATGAAAAGAAAGCTTAGGTAGATAATTACATTAATTGATGAAAGAACATTGATTGAATAGATAAAGTAGGAAAGAGAGAGAGAGAGAGAGAGAGAGAGAGAGAGACAGACAGACAGACAGACAGACAGACAGACAGACATAAAGGGAAAGGTATCATCAGTGCTACCAGCGTGTCAAGATTTACGAGCACAGGTAATGCACAGGTGTAGGCGTGAAAACAAACCGTGATGAGGTGACACGTGACTGGCTAAGGTGTGGCGCCCTCCCTGGATCACACCTGGCTCCCTGCGCACCTGTTGATTGATGGGCCTACCTGCGTTACCTGGCTGGATTAACGTGAATGTCTTATTGGGGCTGATTGGTACCTTTTTTTTGTTTTTCCTCTCCATTTTCAGTTTTTTTTAATTTTCTTTCATTCCTCTTTTCGTGTATTTCGATTTTTTTTTTTTCATCTTTTTTTTTTTTATTTCACATTTTTATTCAATTATTTTTTTTCTATTTCCAGTCACTTTTTTTTCTGAATGAATTTGGATTTTTTTCTTATTCATCCTTTTTATTTCTTCTTTTCCTTATATTTCAGTTTTTATTCAATTTTCTTAGTTTTCTCTTTCCGTTTCAGTCATTATCTCTTCTTCTTTTCCTCCTCTTTTTGTGTATTTCGAATCTTTTTTTCTTTTCCATTTCTTTTTATTTCTTTTTATTTAACTTTTTATTCAATTTTCTTAGTTCATTTTTTTCTCTCCATTTTCAGTTATTTTCTTTTTTTTTCCTTTTGTGTAAGTGGATTTTTTTTTCTTTTCCATATTCTTTAGTTCTTGTTTTTTTTATTTCAGTTTCTTATTCAAATGTCTTAGTTTTTTTTCCATTTCCAGTCATTTTCTTTTTTCTTTTCCTCCTCCTTATGTGTATTTTTTTTTTCTGTTCCATCTTTTTTTTCTTGTTTTTTTTATATTTTAGCTTTTTCAATTTTCTTAGTTCATTTTTTCCTCCATTATCAGTCATTTTCTATTTTTTTCTCCTTTTTGAATATTTGGGCTATCTTTTCTTTTTCTTTTCCATCTTTTTTCATTTCTTGTTTTTTATTTCAGTTTTTCATTCAATTTTCTTAGTTTTTTTCTTTCCGTTTTCAGTCTATTTCTTTTTTTCTTTTCCTCTTCATTTGGATATTTTTTCAGTTTTCTTAGTTCATTTTCTCTCTCCATTTTCAGTCATTTTATCTTTTCTTTCCCTCCTTTTGTGTATTAGTCATTTATTTTCTTTTTCACACCTTTTTTTCCTCCTTGCTTTTTATTTCACTTTTTTATTCAATATTTTTCTTTTTTTTGTTTTATTTCAGTCATTTTCTCTTTTTCTCCTCCTTTTTGTGTATTTAGGTCATTTTTTTCTTTTCCACACCTTTTTTCAGTTCTTTTTTTACTCCACTTTTTTTTATTCAATTTTCATAGTTTTTTTTATATGTTCATCTCATCCAGTCACATTTATTCATCTCACAAATCCTCTTCCAGTTTCTCTCCCAGTCACTCATTTCTTTATTTTCCAGTCACATAGTTGTCCAGTCTTCTCAGTTTGCAGGCAGTCACACAAAGCTTCCAGTCACAATTCATCGTAAATCCTCCAGTTTCTTTCTTAGTCATTATTTTTTCCAGTCACACAATCCTCCAGTTTCTCCAGTTTCCAGACTGTCACTCATCTCATTCAGTCACAGTTCATCATACAGATTCTCTTCAGTTTCTCTTCCAGTCACTCATTTCACTTTACAATCACACATTTATCCAGTTTTCCAGTTACTAGACAGTCATACATCCCTTCCATTTACAATTCACTGCACAGATTCTCTTCCAATTTCTCTTCCAGTCACTGATTTCATTTTACAGTCTCGCAGTTCTCTGGTTTTCCAGTTACCAGACAATCTTTAATCTCATCCAGTCACAATTCATCGTAAATCCACCAGTGTCTCTCACAGTCACTCATTTCTCTTTCCAGTCACACAGTTCTTCATTTTTCCAGTTTCCAAACAGTCACTTATCTCATTCAGTCACAGTTCATCGCATAAATCCTCTTCCAGTCGCTCGTTTCTTTATCCAGGCGCAATTCATCACAAATCTCTTCCAGTCTCTTATTTCTTTTTCCAGTCACACAGTTATTCAGTTCTCCAGTTTCAAGAAAGTCAGACATCCCTTCCAGTGTCCCGTGATGGCCGGCGGGTCCCATATGGTCTTCCTTGATCTGTTTCTATCACGAATCATTCTTTGTGTTGGATTACGTTATTCCCTTTATCTATTTCCTCCTCACTCATATCCGTCACCCCTAAATCGTCTTGATATCCCCCTGCCAACACCCTCTTATCACCCTGTTATCACCCTCGTTACCGCCATCGAGCTGAGGGTGCCGTAAGTGCTGGGTTAAAACCAAAACAAGGGTGCCAAGCCTTCGCTCAGAACAAAGGATATGAATGAATTGCTGCCATTGTTAAAGCAAACGTGCCAAAACAAATAAAAAGGAAAATGAACATGGAAGCAACAGTGTAGATAAATGTTGAATTCCTGAATAACTAATGTATCTTTTGTTTTCCTTCAAGCACTTTTGTTGTGAGATTTCTGTTGCTCTTCTTTTGGTAGTCATCCTGTTAGCAGTTGGAGTGCAGTTTTGTAAGGATTTTTATGTCCTAAATAACGATGCTTATATATTTCCTAGATACGGAGTTGTTCTTTTATATATTCTTTCATCTTTACCGTCTATCCCGAGTTTCCATTTCCAGTTGCAGAGGTTTAACCGTTTCACTGCGGCATGCAACAATTCACGCCACTGAAAGATATGTATGGATTATTTATACACATCTACAAAGAAATAAAAGTAAAAATAAAGAACAACTAGGGTAGGATTTTTAAAATATTGCAAAATAATAAATGAATAAGAATGTTGGAGGTTGTGAGGGTGGTGGTAGTGGTAGTTGTGAAAGGTTTTGAATGTTAACTCTTGCTGCTTTTTGGTTTGTATTTCCTTAATTACTATTCACCTTGGTACCTTATTTAGTCCTACAGTGACCTTCAACTCTTACACTGGCTAGAAGTTGCAAAATCTGTGGAATATTAATACACATTACAAGAAAAGAAGGTAAAAATGAGGAATAGATTTTGCAACTCCTGAGTGTAATGTTTGGAGGCAACTGTGGGGCAACAGAAGGTCTCAATGTGGATAGTAATGAAGGAAAAGTGCCAAAAATCAGAAAAAGGTTAATATTCATAATTTTCTTTCATGTAATAGGGAAAACTGGCCAAGGGCAACAAAAATCAAAGAAAAAAGACCCACTTATTTACCAGTTCCCTTACAGGTCAACAGGCCAGCCGAAATTAAGGCACAAATGTCTTAGAGGAAATCAAGTCAGAGGAAGATGAAAATACTGCACCACCACCGTCACAACCCTCAACAGTCTTGTACAACTTTATGCACTATTCTTAAAAACAGACCCTGGTTTTTCCCGCTCATTTGCTCTTATAGTTGCAGTGCTTTAATCTCCACCACCACCACCACCACCACCACCGCCACCACCACCACCGCCAGGACACAACAATGCAGGACACACTGGTTTAATTGCAGCACCTTGCCATTACCTACTGTAACTAAGGTGCTAAACGTTAAGCTGCTTCGAGGGGAAAACACCCTCAATGCTCCTCGATGGCCTGGTTTGTAGAGGTGTGGCTTGGCAGGGAAAGGCGGTAGGTGGGAGGTGGCAGGAAAGGTGGTAGGGGCAGGGGAAGGCAGACGGCAGGGGTAGGAAAGGACAGGTGGAAGGAGAATGTGGCAAGGGGCAGGTGGCAGGGGAAGGTGACAGGAGAAGGTGGCAGGGCAGGTGTCAGGGCAGGTGGCAGGGTGCTCGGAATGGTTAAATGTTCCATCAACACCAGGTAGATATTTTTCAGTAATTTTCTTAGATTTTTGTGTGTCTGTTTTTTTTTTTTTTTTTTTTTAGTATGGCTTAAGTACTGACTGAATTTGGTTTAGTAGTTTAGTGTAGGGATGTAGAAATTCTCTCTCTCTCTCTCTCTCTCTCTCTCTCTCTCTCTCTCTCTCTCTCTCTCTCTCTCTCATCCTCTTTTTCCTTCCCTAATTCCTTTTTTTTTCATTTTTTGAGTATTTTTCAATCTGAAGTTTTGTTTATCAAGGAAAATTTTTATCGCTTTAAGCTTTCCTTTCTTTCATTCCGTCTTTCCTTATTCCTTATTCTCATGCTACAGGTATTCTTCACTATCATTTTCTTCCTCTTTATCTTTTTTATCTTTTTTTCTATTATTTCCTTCCTTTCGTAATATTTTCGTCTGTCTCTCCTCTTTCTCTTTGTGTCATTTTTGTGTTTCCTCCTCCTCCTACATATCATCCTTCCTTCCTTCCTTCCTTCCTTCCTTCCCTTCTTTCCTTCCCCTCTTCCTTCCTTCCTTCCTTTCATCCATCTATCCTTCATTTCTTTCTTTCTTCCTTCCTTCATTCCTTTCATCCATCCTTCCTTCCTTCCTTTCATCCATCCTTCCTTCTTTCCCTCCTTTCTTTCTTCCCTTCCTTCCATTCTTCCTTCCTTCCTTCCTTCCTTCCTTCCTTCCTTCCTTTTTTCTTTCTTTCCTTCCTTCCTTTCTTCTTTCCTTTCATCCATCCATCCATCCTTTCCTTCCTTCCTGTCTTCCTTCCTTTCATCCTTCCTTCCTTCCTCAAGTGTAGTTTAACGATAGAAAAGATTCCTTCCCCTCCTTCCTTTCTTTCTTTCTTACACCCATTGTTCCCTTCTTCCTTCCCTCCCTTCCTCCTTCCCTTCCCTCCCTTCTTCCCTCTTTCCCTCCTTCCCTCCTTCCCTTTCTCCCTGTCACATTGATTTCTCGTCCTCTCTTTCAATTTCTCCCTTTTTTATATATAAATTTCATGGTTTGTATCAGTTTGATTGGATGCGTTCTCTCTCTCTCTCTCTCTCTCTCTCTCTCTCTCTCTCTCTCTCTCTCTCTCTCTCTCTCTCTCTCTCTCTCTCTCTCTCTCTCTCTCTCTCTCTCTTTGTTTTATTGGTGTTTCCTTCTCCAACTCTTCTTTCTCTCCTTGTCCTTTTCCGTCCCTGCACAGGTGGAGTTGTTGCGATGTTTCCGCCTCTCTCTCTCTCTCTCTCTCTCTCTCTCTCTCTCTCTCTCTCTCTCTCTCTCTCTCTCTCTCTCTCTCTCTCTCTCTCTCTCTCTCTCTCTCTCTCTCTCTCTCTCTCTCTCTCTCTCTCTCTCTCTCTCTCTCTCTCTCTCTCTCTCTCTCTCTCCTCTCTTTTTCTCTTGCATTTCTTCTTTCTTAGTGCTGTTCATTCTCACTTTCTTTTTATTTCTTCTTATTTGTGTGTGTGGTAGAATCTCTCTCTCTCTCTCTCTCTCTCTCTCTCTCTCTCTCTCTCGTAAACTCACACGCTCACTTCCTTATCGTCTGCAAGTGTCTCCCGCATCATCTAGCCTCTCTCTCTCTCTCTCTCTCTCTCTCTCTCTCTCTCTCTCTCTCTCTCTCTCTCTCTCTCTCTCTCTCTCTCTCTCTCTCTCGCGTTTTGTTTATCTTCCTTCTCTTTACGAAACAAAAATTCAACCCATGTATTTCCTTACCCAAACTTCCCATCATTATCTCCTCCTCCTCCTCCTCCTCCTCCTCCTCCTCCTCCTCCTCCTCGGTTTCTCCCTACTAGCTGCGAAGTTCTCATTGTTTCCCTTGTCTTGCTTCTCTCTTTTCTTCATAATCATGTGGGTGTTATTACTCCTCCTCCTCCTCCTCATCCTCCTCCTCCTCCTCCTCCTCCTCCTCCTCCTCCTCCTCCTCCTCCTCCTCTTCCTCCTGTTGTCTTTCCCTGATCCCTCTTCATTCCATCTTATATTATTGATCAAATGTTTCCAAGCAAATATTCTGTGTATCTGTTAATTAGGGGGAAAGGTGTAATGCAGGTAATAATGCAGGTGTAGAGAGAGAGAGAGAGAGAGAGAGAGAGAGAGAGAGAGAGAGAGAGAGAGAGAGATGAGAGTGTGTTATTCTTGATGCATGAGCTAGCGATCAACGCAAACGAGATACTGAGTGAGTGTAATTGTTTCTCTCTCTCTCTCTCTCTCTCTCTCTCTCTCTCTCTCTCTCTCTCAGTACCATATGATGTTTTTGTAAGATAAATTGTCTTGTATGAATAATATTAGTCATCCTCCTCCTCCTCCTCCTCCTCCTCCTCCTCCTCCTCCTCCTCCTCTTCACTTATTACACTTTCTTCCATTTTTCATATCTTCAATTCATTTCATCTTTATCCTATCTCGTATCTATATTCTTCATAGTCTTGCTTCCTTTCTTTTGCTAATCAACCCAATTCTGTCCTCCTGACCCAATCCCTGCCCATCACTTCCACAACCTCACCTAACCTCCAACCTCCCCTCACTTGTAACCTCTTTCCCCTCTCTCTCTCTCTCTTCCCCATCATTTTTCCTTCACATTTCCACCTCATTCACCATTACTTTCCCCCCCTCCCACTTCCAGCCTGCTACCGGGTCTCATCCTCTCTTTCCTCTGTCCCCTCTCCTCCCTCTCTCCCTCTCTCTCCCCTCACATCTCAGCGTTTATTTAAATACTCAGAGAATTTACGAAGGAAGATTTGCTACCTAGGAATTTATTCATGAGTGTTATTTAGATCTTTTCTCCTCATTTCTTTACTTTTATTGCCTTTAGTTTTTTTTTTTTTTTCATTTCGTTCTTTCTATCATCTTTTCTATCTTTTTTCTCATTTTTTTCACTTTTTCCTCTTCTCTTCACTTTTTTTCTTTTCCCTTTCGTTCTCTCCTATCAGATAAAGCGTCAGGGAGAGGAGATACAAAGAGAGAGAGAGAGAGGGAGAGAGTGAGAGTGGGGGAGTAGCAGAAAGTGAGTCAGATTGTTCACCTGCAGTGCGTGTCTCTCTCTCTCTCTCTCTCTCTCTCTCTCTCTCTCTCTCTCTCTCTCTCTCTCTCTCTCTCTCTCTCTTATTTCTTTTATTTGTACACACTTAATTCATTTTTCTACTTTAGCTTTTACTCTCTCTCTCTCTCTCTCTCTCTCTCTCTCTCTCTCTCTCTCATTTATCGATTTCATCCCTCCAACTCCTCTTCTCCCTCTCAAAATTTTCTCTCCTCCTTCTTCTCCTCCTCCTCTTCACCCTCCTCCTCCTCCTCCTCCTCCTCCTCCTCCTCCTCGTTAGTGGTCACCTTGGGAGCAGTTTGGAGGGAGTGGATGTATCACTTCTCGGTGTCGTGTCGTTTCCTTCGCCATAATGTTGTGACACCTGGTTTTTAGGTCTTACTTGTATAGATTTACGTTACCTATTGATTTTTCTCTTCATTTATTTTGTGGTCGATGTACAAATGTGTGTGTGTGTGTGTGTGTGTGTGTGTGTGTGTGTGTGTGTGTGTGTGTGTGTGTGTGTGTGTGTGTGTGTGTGTGTGTGTGTGTGTGTGTGTGTATGTGGGTCTGTGTTATTCTTTCTTAGTGTATGTCCGTCTCTCTCTCTCTCTCTCTCTCTCTCTCTCTCTCTCTCTCTCTCTCTCTCTCTCTCTCTCTCTCTCTCTCTCTCTCTCTCTCTCTCTCTCTCTCTGCCTGGGGAAAGATTCTTACTCCTGGCTTTTCATTGTTTCCATTTCATGTCTTTCTCTTACCAAACAATGTGTAATCAAATGGCCTCCTTTTTTCCATCTTTATCCTTTTATTTCTTTATTATATCACCGTTCCTTGTGTGAGCATTTCCTCTGACACGATTTGAAAGGCCTGGTTTTATTTTTTTCTTTCTCTTTTCTCTTTTTTGGATGGGTCAGTGAAGAGATGAGTGTGATTATGAAACTTTATGTATGTAAGGT
>NC_059277.1:9327269-9347269 GCF_017591435.1 Portunus trituberculatus
ACAGCGTTTCTATCTCTCGTCTTCCCTCTCCACCATAAAAAAAGGGAAGGAATGAAAAAAAGGCAAAGAAAAGCGAAGGATGGAGATGAAAGTGGGGGAAAAGATAACGCGTGACTGCTTTTGAACTCTCTCTCTCTCTCTCTCTCTCTCTCTCTCTCTCTCTCTCTCTCTCTCTCTCTCTCTCTGTCTCTGTCGCTCTCTGTCTCTGTCGAAATCAGGTGTGTTTGTGCCTTACCTGTCTAGCGTCACATGTCAAGGAAGCAGCACGCCACATTACTCAGTGCTGCATTATTCATGACTGCCAAACATTATTCCCGCCGGTGAAAAAAGGCTCTCGTTTCCTTGATATTCCTCCTGTCCCTTTTTTGCTCCTCTTCGTCAGTTCCCCTTTCAACGTTTTGCAGTCGGACGATTTTCAAAGGTTGGCGAAATGTTTGTTAATGCACGTGTCTCTCTCTCTCTCTCTCTCTCTCTCTCTCTCTCTCTCTCTAGGACCTTTTTAGTCGTACATTCATTATTTTTCACAATATAAAACTTAAAACACTGAAAATTTTACACGAAGTCTCTAAAAGAATACTAATCATTTCCTCTCACCAGTTCTTTTTATTAGTGGGAATATCAAGACTTCAGGTTCATTCAGTGCCTTTACTCCCACAATTCCCTGTCCTCGTTCCCAGACGCAGTATTGAAGCACTCTGGTTTATTCAGGGCAGTGTTGCGGTTAAGTTGACAGTGGGTGACCTCATCTTTAATGGCGGCGCATAAAAGGTCACTGTGATACCAGGTCAGGTCAGACTGGGATGATTCAGCGGTCAATACAGAGAGAGAGAGAGAGAGAGAGAGAGAGAGATAGTTCTTAGGTGTCACAACTCAGAATACTTTTTTAACTTTTTATTTTATTCAATTTGTGAAGTGTTGTTGTAAAAGTTTATGTGAAAAAATCCTGAGAGAGAGAGAGAGAGAGAGAGAGAGAGAGAGAGAGAGAGAGAGAGAGAGAGAGAGAGAGAGAGAGAGAGAGAGAAAATTGTATGAAACACCAAAATAAAATGAAAAGCTGCGACGGAGACAAAAGAAATTGCAAGAAAGATAAATTGAAAAGGAATGCATTAAAGCAGAGAGAGAGAGAGAGAGAGAGAGAGAGAGAGAGAGAGAGAGAGAGAGAGAGAGAGAGAGAAAGAGAGAAGGATCACATTACCTCTTATTTTCCAAGGAGCTTTAATGGAACAGTACTCAGGGTTCTTCTGGAGGGGGGGATGGGGCGAGAGTACCCTGGGGCGCTCATTTGCCGGTGGTTTGGTGGTAAATGTGTACTGTCCTTACTGCAGGTGTGGGAGGAACAGGTGTGGCGGGCGGCTCGGAGCAGGATAACGCTTTTTAAATCGTCCCTGGCCTTATTTAGGATTTTCGGTGTATTTTCTGTCTCCTGTATTGTTTTGTGTGTGTGTGTGTGTGTGTGTGTGTGTGTGTGTGTGTGTGTGTGTGTGTGTGTGTGTGTGTGTGTGTAGGTTTTTGTGTACATATGTAGGTAAATAAATGGCAGTTTTTGTTGGTGTTGTTACTCTTGTTGTTGTTTCCTTATTTAGTTTTGTGACAGTTGTGTTTCCAGCAACGGAAGTGTTTTTGTAGTAGTAGTAGTAGTAGCAGAAAGAGTAGTAGTAGCAGTAGTAGTAGCAGTAGTGGTAGTAGCAGTAGTAGTGGTAGTAGTAGTAGCAGCAGCAGCAGCAGTGGCAGCAGCAGCAGCAATGGTGGTGGTGGTGGTGCAGTGCCACCAGTGGTGAGCAGTGCAGCAGCAGCAGCAGCAGTGGTTGTTGTGTTGTTGTGGCAGTGGTGCAGTGGTGGTGGTGGCAATAACAGTGGCAGCAGTGCAGTGGTGGGTGCAATAATGGTGGTGGTGGTGGTGCTGGTGGTGGTAGCAGTGGTGGTGGTGTGCAGTGGTGGTGTAGTGGTGGTGGTGGTGGTGGTAGTGGTGGTGGTGGATGGTGGTGGTGGTGGTGTGGTAGGTGGTGGTGGTGGTGGTAGTAGTAGTAGTAGTAGTAGTAGTAGTAGTAGTAGTAGTAGTACAGTCCCTATTAAGAGGAACACTAGTACTTGGATTCACGCTCAGCAAACACAACCTGCATTAACACTACTATTTTCATTACTGGTCTTCCCTCAAGAGAACATTTCCTAATTTTCCCTCACACTTATTAGTCTAGTTTTTCTCAACACTGTAATTTTGTTGCTCATTTGTAGTATTAAGTTGGTTATCCAGCCTGAAAAGATGTATCCCTGTATATACGCCGTGAAAAATGACTAATTGAAAATATAATGATAATAAATATAAATGGAATAAACACTACTTAATCGAAGGTAGTACCACTTAAAGCTAGCTATTCTAGGCTAACAACACTTAACATCTTCTAACACCATTTAATCTAAGCTAACACCACTTAAAGCTAACAAACACCACTTTAACTTAAATAACACAACTTTAACCTGATCTAACACCACTTAACCTTAGATACACCACTTAATATAAGCAAACACCACTATTCCTATGCTAACACCACTTTCACCTAACCAAACACCATTTTAACCTAACCTAACCCCACTATAACTCAACCTAATACCACTTTAACCTAACCAAACACTACTTAACCCATCCTAACTCCATTTACCTTAACCAAACACTACTTAACCGAACCAAACTCTACTTGATCTTATTACCACTTATTAACCTAATCTAACACCACGTAACCAAACACCACTTAACCTAATCTAACCCACCATAACAGCAGTACTTAGAGCGAGGAGCAGTTTCAGAGGGAGATCTTGTGGGTGGAATATTTGCAAAGCTATTTACCGTGGGAGAGAAATGAAGGTGTACGTGGAAAACACACCTGTAATTAATGCAGAGCTAATCTCGACCTGATGTTGGAGCGATATTTAATTGCCTGCACAAAATAAAAGAGAGTAAAATTATAAAAAGCGACGAATAAAAATGTGAAAAGGAAACAACATGCTTGAAAGAAAATGGTGATTAAACACATACTCATTTATATTGCATCTCTCTC
Source organism: Portunus trituberculatus (assembly GCF_017591435.1). Taxonomy (NCBI): domain Eukaryota; kingdom Metazoa; phylum Arthropoda; class Malacostraca; order Decapoda; family Portunidae; genus Portunus; species Portunus trituberculatus. The sequence goes on from NC_059277.1 coordinate 9,330,323, forward strand.
TCTCTCTCTCTCTCTCTCTCTCTCTCTCTCTCTCTCTCTCTCTCTCTCTCTCTCTCTCTCTCTCTCTCTCTCTATCTATCTATCTATCTATCTATCTTTCTTTCTTTCTTTCTTTCTTTCTTTCTTTCTTACTACCTATCTATCTATCTATATATTTATCTTTCTCTCTCTCTCTCTCTCTCTCTCTCTCTCTCTCTCTCTCTCTCTCTCTCTCTCTCTCTCAGGAAGTACTTTGAGTGGAAAAAGAGTGGCAGTAGGAGAGAGAGAGAGAGAGAGAGAGAGAGAGAGAGAGAGAGAGAGAGAGAGAGAAATGTTTCCTACTCGTCCCTCTCTATATCACTTCAAGTCAGTCACACTCCTTTCCCAGGATGGAGTAGGGAGGGAGTAGGGAAGGACTCCTGATTCCACGTGTTCTTGTGGAGCTGTGGCAGAATACAAGGAAACGGCTAACTAAGTCTTGCTATTGTGTTTCTTCTCCTGTGTGTGTGTGGGGGAAGATTGTATGTGTGTGTTTGTAGGTGTGTGGGTGGGATGTGTGTCTCTGTGTGTGTGTGTGTGTGTGTGTGTGTGTGTGTGTGTGTGTGTGTGAGAGAAAGTGGGAGGCAGTATGCTTTTATGTGTTTTACTGCGTTTGATGTATGCCATTTGTTATATATTATCGACCTATTTTCTATTTGATTTGTGTGTGTAAAGTTTGATTTGCTTGAAGTGTCTTACATGAATTTTGACATTTATAAATTCTAAAGGAAAGCATTTGTGATGGACCATATTTCTACAGTATTTTTGTAAAGATAATATTTCGTTGTGGTCAATAAATATCTATCTATCTATCTATCTATCTATCTATCTATCTATCTATCTATCTGTGAGTGTGTGATTATGTAGATATGTGTGTGTGTGTGTGTGTGTGTGTGTGTGTGTGTGTGGCGTCGGATGTGTGTGTGGGTGTGTGTGTGTGGATGAGTTTATATTCTCTCTCTCTCTCTCTCTCTCTCTCTCTCTCTCTCTCTCTCTCTCTCTCTCTCTCTCTCTCTCTCTCTCTATCATTAAATTTTGTTACTGAACTTTTCTTTTCCAACAAGAGTCATCTGTCATCACAATAATTCATCGTTTCTTTCTTGTATCCTCTCTCTCTCTCTCTCTCTCTCTCTCTCTCTCTCTCTCTCTCTCTCTCTCTCTCTCTCTCCATTTAATAGTTTGGTAATTAATCCCTGTTTTTACGTAATTTAAGCACATTTAGTCATTTGATTCTTGAATATATGTCAAAACTTAAGTCATTTAGAGAAAAATATACGTAAGACACTAAGGTTTTAATATATTTACATCTTTTTTTTCGTTTTCATTTTGTCTTTCTGTCATTTGCAACTGTTATTTGGCATGTTCATGTGGAAATAAGAGACAAAGAATAAGCAAGATAAAAACAAAAGATAAGACAGGAAATGAGAAATACGAAAAATAATAATACAGAGTTGAAAAAATGTGGTATTTAACAACAGAGAGAGAGAGAGAGAGAGAGAGTGGGGAGGAGCAGTTGACATAATGGGTTTGGTCTCCAGCCTTTCATCAACACGTCTTGGTTGATGGGGTCCCAATAATAGCCATCTTGACCTTTTGTTTGATCTCTCTCTCTCTCTCTCTCTCTCTCTCTCTCTCTCTCTCTCTCTCTCTCTCTCTCTCTTTTTTAAATACATTTTTTTTTCAATTCTGTATCGTTTTTCTTTATTTTTCATTTCCTATCTTATCTTTTATTTTTATCTTTCTCTTATTCTTTATCTCTTATTTCCACTTTTCTTCTGCTATATTCTCTCATTTTTTTCATTTCCTTCTTTCTCTGTTCTGTTTCTTTTCCTCTTTTTCTTCAGTTTCCTTTATAAATTTCCATCACGTGACTTATTTGCTAATTTCTGTCGTTTTCTATCTCCTCTTTATTTCAATTTTATCCATCTGTTTTTTTCTCCTTGCTCTCTCTCTCTCTCTCTCTCTCTCTCTCTCTCTCTCTCTCTCTCTCTCTCACTCTCACTCTCTCTCTCTTTTTTTAATTTCACGTTTTTTTTTATTTCATTATTCTTTATTCTGAAACATCACTTTTTATTTCGTTTTTTTATTATTATTGTTTATTATGTATTTTTATTCTTGGTGTTTTCCTTTAGCGTTTCAACTGAACCATTTCCCATTTTCTTTTACTATTCCATTTTCTTTAGCGGCGGGCGGTCTTGCAAGGGGATGGCGTGACATTTTTCTCTTCTGTTTAAAGGCCGCGATCCACTGCACCACCTTTCTTCTTCTTCCTCCTCTTCTTCCTCTTCCTCTTCTTCCTTTTCTTCATCTTTTTCTTCTCTGTCATTCATTTTTTCATTTTTTCTTCATCTTTTTCTCTTTTTTTTTTCTTTCTTTTTCTCTTTTACTTTCTTTTCTCCTTTTCCTTCTTCTTCTCCTCTTCCTCCTCCTCCTCCTCCTCCTCCTCCTCCTCCTCCTCCTCCTCCTCCTCCTCCTCCTCTTCTTCTTCTTCTTCTTCTTCTTCTTCTTCTTCTTCTTCTTCTTCTTCTTCTTCTTCTTCTTCTTCTTCTTCTTCTTTTCCTTCTCTTTCCCCTTCTCCTCCTTCTCCTTCTCCTCCTCCTCTTCCTCCTCCTCCTCCTCCTCCTCCTACTCCTCCTCCTCCTCCTCCTCCTCCTCCTCCTCCTCCTCCTCCTCCTCTCTTCTGTTTTTTTTTAACATTCTTTTAGGGTCGCTCATCCTCACCTCTCTCTCTCTCTCTCTCTCTCTCTCTCTCTCTCTCTCTCACGACATCTTAAGAAAAAAAGAATCAGGAAAAGAAAACGGCTGAAACGTACACCAATAAAAAAAAAACCTATGAAAGAAAACGGACAAATAAAAGAAAAAAGAGGGAACACTAAAGTAGAAATATAAAAAAAAAGTAAATAAAAAAAATCCTAAGAATAACACCACAGTACTGGATTTCAAGTGGATGACTGTTATGGAATCCCTAAAGTGTTTTTGTTCATACTTCACACTCTCTCTTTTTCGAGCGAGAGGGAACGGTAGGAAAGAGAGAGAGAGAGAGAGAGAGAGAGAGAGAGGAAAGTGGTTTGGGATGGAATGGGGGCCTAAAGAATGGGATGTGCTGAGGTTATGACATCGGCAGAGGGAAGTGGGTTATGATGGAGTAAAAAGAGGGAGAGAAGATTGTGGGCGAGTAGGAAGGAGTGATGAGAGAGGAGTAAGGAGAATGATGGAGAGAAGCAGTGAAAGGTGAAGTGAAAGAAGTAGTAAAGGACGTGAAATTGGAATGAAAACTGAAATGTAGGAAAATGAAAGAGAAATAGTAGGATATTATGAAAAGGAGGAAAAAAGGGAAAAGGAAAGATGGATTAGTTGATGAATATGAGAAGAAAAGTAGAGGGAATTGGATTATGATGGAGTAAAAAAAGAGAGAAAGAAGATTGTGGGTGAGTGAGAAGGAGTGATGAGAGAGGAGTAAGGAGAATGATGGAGAGGAAGCAGTGAAAGGTGAAATGAAAGGAAAGAAGTAGTAAAGAACGTAAAACTGGAATGAAAACTGAAATGTAGGAAAAAGAAAGAGAAACAATAGAATAATATGAAAAAGAGATGAATAAAAAAAAGGGAAAGGAGAGATAGATTAGCTAGAATATAAGAATTTTGAGTAAAAATCACGAGTAAATCAATAAAATACACAAAGAAACACGAAAGTAAGAAAATTTCAATAGCGTGTTAGAAAGAGAGAAAATAGAATAAATATAGAATGGAAGATTGAAAGAACCGTAAGAAAAGTAGAAAACAAAATAATAAGGTCGAGCTGGAAAGGTAGAAAGGGAGAGAATATGATGAAGAAATAACAAAGGAGAAAAAACTGTGAAAGGGAGGAACGAAAGTAAAATAAATAGTAAAGATAACAGTAGGAATTGTGAATGGGTAAGAGAGAGAGAGAGAGAGAGAGAGAGAGAGAGAGAGAGAGAGAGAGAGAGAGAGAGAGAGAGCAATATGATGATGGGAAGAGAGAAGCAGGGAAGAAATGAGGTACAGCATGAAATGAAAGAGATTCCGGAAGAGGGAGAGAAAGAGAGAGTTTTAGTGAGAGGGGGAAGTCATGAATGAGAGTGAGGCAGGTGTTATTAGTGAGAGGCGGCCATACCTGGTCATTCTCTCTCTCTCTCTCTCTCTCTCTCTCTCTCTCTCTCTCTCTCTCTCTCTCTCTATATTCCTTTCCATATTCCATTATCATTAACTATTCTCTCTCTTTATACATTACTACTCCTCCTCCTCCTCCTCCTCCTCCTCCTCCTCCTCCTCCTCCTCCTCGTCTTCTTTCCTCACACCATATTCATTTTCACATTCTTTTATCATTAACTATTCTGTCCTTGGCTCTCTTCCTCCCTCTCCTCCTCCTCCTCTTCCTCCACTTCCTCCTCCTCCTCCTCCTCCTCCTCCTCCTCCTCCTCCTCCTCCTCCTCCTCCTCCTCCTCCTCTTCCTCCACTTCCTCCTCTTCTTCCTACGCTGCTTTCCTCTTTTCATAACTTTCATCACATTTTTTCCCACAATCCATCATCATTATTCCACCTTGAGTCGTCACTATCACCGTTCTCTCCTTCCTCTTTCCCTCTTCTTCATCCACCTTCTTTCCTCCCCCTCCTTCCTTCACTATCCTCCCATTTTTTTTCCCTTTTGTACTTCATTCGTTGACATTTTCTTTTTTTTTCACTACATTCCTTTATATATATTCTGTCCACCACCACCACCACCACCACGTCTAAAATGGAAAGATAGTGCAGGATTTCCGGGCTGCGCTGAAACTTGTATGTAATTTGTGGAGGTTCCATGCGTTTGAAGCAAAAGGAAGGGAAAGTGCATTAGCATATATTAAGATGACGGCGTTAGTGGAATGCGCTTTGCTTTACCTATTATACTAAGCCCTGAATAAAACCTGCGTGTGTGAGGGACTACATGCAAACTTAATTGTGGTGTAGGAAGAGAAGAGAAAGGGAAGAAGTGTGTGCATGAAAATGGGTAACTAAATGAATGGCAGCGATGTTTTTTTACGGGAAAGGAGTAAAAAATTGTGGTGTAGAAAGAGAAGATGAATTAAAGAATGTATGAGAGAAAATGGGTAACTAAGGAAATGGCTGTGATATTTTTGCGGGAAAGGAGGAAATGTAAACTTATTGGTGTGTAGAAAGAGAGATAGATTAAAGAAGCGAGTGTGTGGAAGAAACGATTGGTGACTAAATAAATGGCAGAGATGATTTTACGGAAAAGGAGAAAAAATGTAAGCTTAATTATGGCGTGCAGAAAGAGAAGATAAAGGTAAAGAAGTGTGTGTGGAAGAAACTATTGGAAACGAAAAGAATGACAGTAAAATATTAACGGAAAAAGAAAATGTTGATGTTTTCCTATTTTTTCTTTTTATCTCTTGTTATTATCATTATCACATAACCATCACAACAACAACAACAACAACAACAACAACAACAACAACAACAACAACTACTAGCAACTACTACTACTACTACTACTACTACTACTACTACTACTACTACTACTATCAGAACAACAACCACCACAACCACTACCATTACATACCACCACCATCACTACCTTCATCATCAGCCTCCCTCGCTGTATTTTCTCCCTGGATAATCAAAACGAAGGTAAACTGAATTTGCGGCAGAGCCAAAGTGAAGACAAAAGAGAAAAGAGAAAGTGAAGCTAACGAATGTGGAAAAAAAAGAAGACGGATTGAGGACAAGTAGAAATGGAATATGAAGAAAAACAGGCACTAAAATGAAAGAGAGAGAGAGAGAGAGAGAGAGAGAGAGAGAGAGAGAGAGAGAGAGAGTAGTTAGGGTAATAAAAAAAAGGGAAATATAGCAAGAGAAATGTGTGATAAATGTGAAATAAAAATGGCAGATAGATGTGAGACCGGAAGAAAAAATAAATAGAAAGAAAATAATGGAAAGAGTAGAAAAGGAAAACCAGTCACTAAAACCATGAAAAAATAATAAAAGAATAACGCAAATAAGGTGTAGCAAGAAGAAAAAAAAGTACCGAGAGAGATAGAGAGACGAAAAAAAGGAGAATCTAAAGTAACAAAGTAGCATGACGCTTTTAAAACTTTCACTGCGAGACATTCCTTCCCACACAAAGCCACCAACAACTTTTTTTATTGTTTTCATAGACATTTTTATAGTAGTTTCAAATAATTCACCAGCCTGGAGAGACAAAATTAACCTTAAATTCCTTTTCCCTTTTATGTAACCCACCAAACAATCATTACAGCGCCGTGAATAGCAGTGAAAGACTTAAGGAGCACCATTGGCAGTGCGGAAGTATGCCTCGCGGTGCCTTTGGTCGACATGTGGCACTGAGGCACTCTGGCGGCGGCGGCGTGAGGCTTAATAGGAAATAATAAGCAGAATTAAAGCTTGGTTCTGTCGAGGATTAGCTTATAATTAGAGGAGATGGGGGACTGGAGGTAGGAAAGGAGACACCTGCAGATTGGAGGGAGGAGGGAGAAGGGAGGGCGTGAGGAAGGAAGGTAAGATGTAGTTGTCGGAGGGAGATTGTGGAGAGAACAAGGAAGGAGGGAAGAAGAGAATAAGAGGAGAGAAGTAAATGAGCCACATAAGGTGTGAGAGGGAGTTCGTAGAAAGGATGAGGATAAGGGAATGAAAGGAGGAAAAAGAGGAGATAGGGATGCAGAGAGTAAAGAAGGTAGCGAGGGAGTAGTTGGTGAGGAAAGAAAGAAAGAAAGGATAAGTGTAAAATGATAGTAGGAATGGAAAAGGAAAGTGAAGGAAAAGACAAAAGGAAGTAAGAAATTAAGGAGGAAATGAAGCTGGAAGGAAAGAAAAAGAGAAAGAAAAGATGATATGCGAAAAAAAAAATTAGTAAGAATATGAAAACTACAAAGGCCGAAGAAAAAGAGAGAATGAAGAGGGAATAAAAAAAAAAGATTCAAATTAACCAAACAGAGAAAAAGAAAAGTGTAGAAAAGAAGTGAAGCTGTAGAAGAGATGAAGAAGAAAAGCTAAAATGACGAACGGGGAAGAAAACTAAGGTAGTACAAGGAAAAAGAAAGAAAGGACGAAAACATGAAAGAAAGTGAGAAATGAGGAAATTCAAGAGGAGAAGGGAGGAGAGACAGAGAGAAGGTGCAGGCCAGTGGAAGGAGGAGGGAAGGCAGGCTCTTTGTATGAAGGAGAGGAGGAGGAAGAGGAAGAAGAGGAGGAGGAGGAGAGGCAGGAAACAGGAGACAATGTTATATGAAAGAGGGAGGAACGGAAAGTAAGGAATAAATCATTGAGAGAGAGAGAGAGAGAGAGAGAGAGAGAGAGAGAGAGAGAGAGAGAGAGAGAGAGAGAGAGAGAGAGGAAACTAAGACAGCAAAACGTAAAAACAAAGAAAAAACAAAACAAAGATGAAGAATAAGAAACAGAAAAATGGAAAAATGAAGAGAAACAAAGAACAGAGAACAAGAAGGGGGAAGAAAACAAAAATACACACAAAAAATGAATAAAAACACAAGAAATGAAGTAAAAAAAAAAAATGGTAAGGTTAATGCACAGATATAGAGTTTGGAATAGATGGTGAGCATTTCCGTGTGATCATCATCCCGTTTTCTTTCTTCTCTATCTCGGCCTCGCTCAATGAAGGAGAAAAATTGATAATCGTATGAGAACCTTTATCTCTCCCAGCTATCTCCCCGCCAAAGAAGTATCGGCCGCCTCTTCTCTCTCACCTCTTCCAAACCTCCTTCAGGAATATTCTACAATTTCTCTCTCTCTCTCTCTCTCTCTCTCTCTCTCTCTCTCTCTCTCTCTCTCTCTCTCTCTCTCTCTCTCTCTCTCTCTCTCCTTCCTCTCTCCCTTTCCTTTCTCCGGTTCTCATTTCTCTGTCTGGTCTCAAGTTGGCATTTCCTTAATTTGACTTACTTATTCTCTCTCTCTCTCTCTCTCTCTCTCTCTCTCTCTCTCTCTCTCTCTCTCTCTCTCTCTCTCTCTCTCTCTCTCAAGTCTTTTCCTTATTTTCCTCTGATTTCTTTTATTTCTTTCCATACACGTCTCCAATTTTCTCTTTTTTTTTATTTATTCTCTCGACCTTCCAGAATTTAACGTTTGTCTCTTCTATTTATCACTATTTTTTTTTTATTCTTCACAAAGTCGCCTCGTCGTTTACTCATTTCTTCTGTTATACTGTTTTCCTACACGGTTTAGTTTGTTCCCTTCCTATTTAATCTTCCTAACTCCATTATGCTTTCTTCTTAATATCTTTTTTTTTTTTTTAATCCTCTTCTCTGTCATTTTCTCCTGCTCTATTTTTTTATTAGTTTTCTTCTGGTTCTCTCTCTCTCTCTCTCTCTCTCTCTCTCTCTCTCTCTCTCTCTCTCTCTCTCTCTCTCTCTCTCTCTCTCTCTCTCTCTCTCTCTCTCTCTCTCTCCATTTCTCGTCTTTTCATTGTCTTCCATTTTCAACTTTTTTTTTTGCATATCTCGTTTTCTTCCTCCTCTTGTCCTGTCTTCCTTGTCTTCTCATTTACTTGTCATTTTCTTGGTTTTTTTCTTTTTATCTTCATTTTCTCTCCTTCATCATTCTTCCTTTGTTCTTTCTCTTCTTCGAACCTCCCATCCTTCATTATTCCTTTATGCCTTTCCATTCTCCTATTTCTCCTTCCCTCCCTCAATTATGTCTGTTAGGAACAATTGTACCCTTTCTCAATTTCCCTTTTCCTCTTTCCTTTTCCCTTTCCTTTCGTTAATTGGAGGTCATGCAGCATCTCTCTCTCTCTCTCTCTCTCTCTCTCTCTCTCTCTCTCTCTCTCTCTCTCTCTCTCTCTCTCTCTCTCTCTCTCTTCTCTCCCTTTAATTTTCCTCCCCTTCCTTGTCTTTCCTCTCTCCATTCCTTTTCCTTTTGTTTTCCTCCTCTTCCCCTTACATCTTTCCTCACCTCTTCCCCTTCTATTTGTTTTTCCATCCCTCTTTATCTTCTCTCCCTTTGGCTTTCTCCCTCTTCTTTCCTGTCAGCTTTCTTAATTCTCTCCTTCTTCTCCTCTTACGTTTCTCCTCTCCTCTTGCCCATCACTTTTTGTTCTCCCTCTTATTTTCTCTTCCGTTGGTTTTCCTGCTCCTCTTTTGTCTCCTTTCTCCTCTTATTTTCCTCCCTCCTTTTTTTCGTCTCTCTTCTCTTCTTACTATTCTCCTTTTTTTTCTCCCCTTCCTATTTTCTTTGTTTTTCCTCCCATCCTATTGTTTTTTCTCTCTCATCTAACGTCTGTCCTCTCCTCCTTTCTCCTCTCCTTTCCCCCTCCTCTCCTCTCCCATTTCTCTTTACATTTTCTCCCCCTCATCTTGTCTTTCCTTCTCCTTCCTTGGTTTCCCGCCGTCATGCAGCATTCCAGTAGTCTCCTCTCCGGCTAATTTTGCCTCTAAATCGCAAAATATGACGACCAGCACGGGGGAGTAACTTACCTGCCAGTTGAACTAATTAAAATTTCCTGTGTTCCGCTGAAATGTTTGGCGGGCACAATGGCATCCGCTAATTTTAAAGCTACTGAGAGAGAGAGAGAGAGAGAGAGAGAGAGAGAGAGAGAGAGAGAGAGAGAGAGAGAGAGAGAGAGAGAGAGAGAGAGAATGATGGTCATGTCGGGAAAGAGAGAGGCAGGGAGAGATATGAGAGAGAGAGAGAGAGAGAGAGAGAGAGAGAGAGAGAGAGAGAGAGAGAGAGAGAGAGAGAGAGAGAGAGAGAGAGAGAGAGAGAGAGAAGAGGTAATTGTTTTTCATCACGTAATTTATCTTGCAGGAGAATTTTTGCCTTTGTTTTGACGTTTTGGGAAATGCGAAGCATGTATGTGTGTGTGTGTGTGTGTGTGTGTGTGTGTGTGTGTGTGTGTGTGTGTGTGTGTGTGTGTGTGTGTGTGTGTGTGTGTGTGTGTGTGTGTGTGTGTGTGTGTGTGTGTGTGTGTGTGTATGATGGTAAGGGATGCGCTGGAAGTTTTGATGTGGTGAAATTTGCTGTGGTTCTGGCATTGCGCTTTCTCCCTCCCACACAAGCCTCGTCCTGTCACCTGCATTCCATTTTCTTTCGTGCAGTTCTTGCTTTTATCAGCCGGAAAGACACGAGATATTAGGGTGAGCGACCTCGGAAAATATTTTGACTCCAGTAAATTGGTATCATAATATTTTGAAAATTTTGGTGCCATATATGTAACAATATCTCTAGCCTTGATTTGTCCATTTATTTTCCTACTGAGAGAAAAATAATAGCTAAGACAAATGGCCTAAAGATATTTCAGCTCTATTAACATGATATTGCATTAATTCTCATGTTTGTTTGTTTTTTGTTTTTTGCAATATATACAACAAATTCTTCATCTCTACTGCATCTACATCACCGCTTCTTCAATATCAGAAAGGACATCAGACTTTGAAATGTTGTAACACCACTTATATAAAAAAAGAAATGGTTTGTTTCCGTAGCTTTGCATGCATTGCCAACACATTCCATTCTTCTCTCTGCCGCTCTGCACTACACACCACAACGCCACAACTCAGCGATGTGCAATTCCTCAAAAGTGACGTGGTGTGCCATGCTGGAAGCTGTGTGGCATTGCTGGTCAGGAAAGAAAGCATACACACGATTGTTAGGTATGCATTGCAGCGCGACTCAATCCCGCCAGATATGTGATAGAACCAGTACAAAACAGAATGTATAATTAGTGTATCCTACCGCTGCCATCATTTCTGTTTATATTTCCTTGCAATGCACTGCCGGAGTCATCTGTGTAGCTGGTGACGAGGTCGGAGTCATGTCGGAGAAATGTGATCATTCCTTCCATATCTACTAATGAATTCTGGAAATGTATTGCATCATTGTATGCTTGTTCAATAACGTATTTTCATCCCACTGTTACGTATGCAATTGGAGAGAGAGAGAGAGAGAGAGAGAGAGAGAGAGAGAGAGAGAGAGAGAGAGAGAGAGAGAGAGAGAGAGAGAGGAGAGAGAGAGAGAGAGAGAGAGAGAGAGAGAGAGAGAGAGAGAGAGAGAGAGAGAGAGAGAGAAAGAGAGAGATTCCTGTCATTTATTCCTCTATCCAAATCCTTTTGTATTGGATTTTAGCAGTGTGGCCCAACGTTTTCACCATCATGTGTATAATTATTTAAATTCCAGTAGTGTTTGGACAGTCACCCAGTAAGAGATCACTTTTTGTCACTTCTGAACACAAAGACCGTGTTACACAGCTGCTACCGTCGGCGTTTGATAGCAACACCTGAAAACTACCGCCACCTGTGTATACACGCCGGCCATCACAACAAACTCGCAATGGTAGGGGAAAAATCGTCATTTCTACTTCTGAATTCTAGAGGCAACCATTTGCTTTCTGCCTTGAACTTCTCTTTACTCGCCTCAGCAGGCAGAGATTAGGGAACACCATCTCTTATTTCTCCCGAATGAAAGAAACCTTATGTCGATACGTTTCTCCGCCACCAGTATCTTTGCTCCGAGACCAAATATACGTCCTGTAGGAAATATATTATGACTGCTGTGCCAGAAAGCCTCTCCAGTAATTTTTTTATTATTTTTTTTTTTTACAGAGGCGGCTCCCTCATTCTTCTTGCTCACCACTGCCCAGTCTCACTTACGTCATGTTCCTTCCTGCTCCTCCTCTTCCTCAGGCAATTTCACCCTCCTTTACCTCCTCCTCTCGCCTCTCCCTCCCATCCTACCGCGTCTTCTCATTCCCCGCTACACTTCACTCCACCTTCGCAGGCGCCCTAAACTTGCCTCTCATTTGCCCAGAGCGACACAGCGTTTCTGACGTGGAAGACTTCCATCGTGTTTCTGTTAATTAGTGCTGTGTGCTGCGGCGTCCGTGAGAGGAGTGCGGAAGGGATGAGAGAGCGGCGGGAGGGAGTTGATGATGAGAGGAAAGGGAAGGAGGGAGATAGGGAGAGAGGGAGGGGATAGATGGGATGAAGAAAGCAATGCAGATAGGAAGGATGTGAAAAGAAAAGCTAGAATGTCCCCCCAGGAGAATGAGGTGAAGAATGTGACATTCAGCAGTGTGTGTTGCTTTGATAAGTTGGGAGAGACGTTGGGGAGGACATTTGCTCCTGCCATCCTACCCGACCTAAGTGGCGCACTTTGGGAAGGCGGCGCGGCTCCCTGGAGATGGTGTGCAAATCTGATGTCAAACCTGAGAGGCTGAACTTCCCACCGATGCAAACAACGTGAGTGGTGTGTATTGGAGTTTGTTAAACTGTATTTATTCGTCTTGTTATTTCCTCTTATTCTTTGCCGCGCCTCTCGACCCCTGGCAGCCTGTCTCTTCTGCGTTCCAAACCCACCCACGCCCACAGTAATGTGCTGACAAGTCCTCTGTGCTGCTGCATTGTGGTCACCATTACTTGAAGACGCCGCTGCCTATGTCTATTTCCGCTCGAATCAGGTGTAACAACACAAATAGAAAGAAAGAGAGAGAGAGATAGAGATTAAAGCAGACGGTGCTGCGAGGCGTGGGCTGCACACACTGGCCGCGACATGTAACAGGAATAGGACCTACCGAGGCGTGGTGCGGGGAGGCGCCCGCTTCGAAGTTCCCGTAGCCCATGTGGTTGCAGGTGCAGCGGCAGGTCCTGAGGTGCTCCTCCAGGTCCGGCGGGAGAGGGGGCAGCAGAGGATCGAGGGGCCCCAGGCCCGTCTCCGCGGTGCCGCTGCACCAGGTCACCGATACGCTCTGGGATGACCCCGCCCCGCGCCGTCCGTCGCCCCAGGAGGGCACGGCGCGCCCGTAGGCCGGCCTGGAGGGCGTGGCGCCGCACACGTCCACGCTGTGGCGGGAGCCGTGCGGGGCGGGGCAGTCTTGCTCGCAGTAGGATGCGCCTCCGTAAGCGGGTGGCTGGCACGGCTGGTGCTGCTGCTGTTGTTGCTGCTGCTGCTGCTCTCCCTTCATGCAGAAGCTGCGGCTGCGGCGCATCCCGGCGGCAGCCGCCGCTACCCGGACACCGCCGGCCGCCGCCGCCGCCAGCCCGGCCGCCGCGCGCCGACCCCGCCATCACACGCCTCACCCACCCACAGACTCGCCTGGAACGACACGGGACGCTGTCACTGAAATAACAATGGGTGAATAAAACCTCCAAGTTATAAGAGTTATTTCAAGTGATTGCACGTCAAGGTGTTCAAGGTACTGCCTCGATGATCGCTTCCATCCTTCGCCCTACCTTGCCACCGCCTTGGCCAGGGTTAATGGTCCAGAGCTGAGTATTCTGGGCATTCTTTACCCTCCTACTTTGCACTGTCCCTCCACCCTACCCTCCCATCCCCCACTTACCGAGCCCCACTCCTTGACCACCCCATCTCTGCCACCGTTATCATGTCCCACTTTTCTTTTCCTTCCTTTCCCCTTCCCTTGCCTTCCACCACCCCACATACGAAGACCCTGGGGCGGGAGGGGACTCAGCAGTCCTATAGAGCATCATCCGCGAGGTGCTGGGTCAGCAAGACGCCTTGGGAGGGCCCGCGAGGCATCGTCCTTTAAAAGGGAGTAAGGAATGGAGAGCCGCGTACTTATAAAGGATACTTGTGCTTTTATGGAGGAATCCGTCGGCATTTTAGTGATTTTCTGTAATTTATTGGAAGACGCCTAAAGGGAAGCAATAAGGCGGCTGGAGTTATGAGTGAGACATAAAGCCAGGGTCAGGGCGCCGCCGGATGGAGGTACAGCCTCGTAATTCTCTTTATGGTGAGTGAGCGCCAGTTATCCCCGGCGCCCGGTGTGATTAGAGCCCGCCACGTGGTGTAATGGTCCCCTCCCGCTCAAGCTTCCTCTCCTCCACTCTGCATCAACCAAATACTCGCAAAGTGATGGAGCAATACACGAAGAAACTTTAATATTCCCAAGTGTATGCGCGTGCCTGTGCGCGCGCACACACACACACACACACACACACACACACACACACACACACACACACACACACACACACACACACACACACACACACACATACAGCTTCCAGAAACATGAACTAATTTCCACAAAACAAAAGAGGAGCAGGTATCATAAAAAAGCAGAGGAACATAACCCTGCATTTTTCCTCTCACAGAAACATGTATGAACACGTGCTGCACCTGGGAGTGAAGGAGGAACACATGCACGCGAGAAGAAAAGAGTATAAAGAAAAGAGAGAGAGGAAGAGGGAAAGAGAGGAAAGGAGGGAGAAAGGTGTATAGCTGGAGGCCACAATAATACAATTTGCTCGCCTCGTGATCGGAGAGAAGGGGAAAAATCATCATCAGGTCGAAAGGAAACTGGTGTATTTGTTCCACGCCACAAACGAGCCACAATTTTATCTCCTCGATCCTGAAGGGGGAGTTTAGAGACGCGGGGAGGAGCGAAAATTACTGCAGGGCCGGTGGGAGACGCGACGGAAGGGGAATATCGAGCAGGGAGGGAGAGAAGGGAAAGAGGGGAGAGAGGGAGAGGGGAGAGCATGTTGTCTAGCGTTGCGAGACCTGTGCTGAGTGAAATACCGTGTTGAATCATCTTACTTCCTTCTTCCTTCTTCCTTCTTCCTTCTTTCTTCCTCTTATTCTTCGCTTGCATTTTTGTCGCTTACCTCTCTTTTCCTACTTCCTTCACCCACTCTCTTCTTCTGATTTTGCTACCTGATTTCTTATTTTATCCTCTTTCCTCTCTGATTTCTGGTCGTGATCTCTCTCTCTCTCTCTCTCTCTCTCTCTCTCTCTCTCTCTCTCTCTCTCTCTCTCTCTCTCTCTCTCTCTCTCTCTCTCTCTCTCTCTCCCCTCGTTTTTCCTCCCTGGTATTAAGCGCATTGCAAGGATTTGGAGGAAAGCTCTGCCAGACTCTTTTACTTTACTCTTTCCATCTACGCCTTTTTTTCCCTCGTCCCCTCATCCACCCGCCGGCCAGCCAGTAACCACCTCTGATTCACCCCGCCTAAGCACACGCCCCTTCTGTTATTCCTCTGTTTTATTAATCTTTGTTATTATGGAATGTGTGTTTGTGTGTTTGTAAGTTGGATTGGGTTTGTGGTAATTTTTTTTCTGTTTGTCTCTGGTTTTTTTTATGTTTATTTGTCTGTTTCTTTTGTTATTGTCAGGTGTAAGGTGAATGTGAGTAAGATTCGTCTGTGTGTCTGTCTGTCTGTCTGTCTATCTGTTTGTGTGTCTCTGTCTGTCTGTCTGTCTGTCTGTCTTGTGGTATGTAACGTCCCCTACTCTCAAACTTAGACTCTCTCTCTCTCTCTCTCTCTCTCTCTCTCTCTCTCTCTCTCTCTCTCTCTCTCTCTCTCTCTCTCTCTCTCTCTCTCTCTCTCTCTCTCTCTCTCTCTCTCTCTCTCTCTCGTCTCCCTATCCTCCCCTCCCCATCCCTCACCCATCCCCTACCAATCCTTCTATCTCTCTCCCATCCCCTCTCATACTTCTCTCTCTCCCTCTCCCTTCCTTCCTTCCTTCCCTTCCCTTCCCTTCCTCAAGATTCCATTTCATCCATGGGACAGCTAGAACAGACAGAGGCAGCACAGCATAACAATCACCACCACATCTCATAACCCACAACTATAAGCCTTCAACCACCACCACCACCACCACCACCACCAACATCACCACCAAGTCTTATCTCCTTTAATCATTCTTCTTATCACACTTTCTTTTTATTTTTTTACCAGCACGTGTCATTTGCGTTTTAATTCCCTAGAAAGCCTCTGGACTAGACACTCTTAAGTGATTCTAAGGCCATGAAGGAGGTTCTGGAGGCAGCTTTATGAGATCCTGGTCTGCTCTGTCATCCTAGCGGGACATAGGAGTTAGATAAGGAAAAGGAGTGTAGGTGGAAGGAGAGGGAAGAGGAGGAGGAAGAGGAGGAATACCAGAAGTTATGAAAAGTGAGGGTAAAAAGGTGGAAAGCAAAGAACGTGAGATGTATATATAAGAGAGAGAGAGAGAGAGAGAGAGAGAGAGAGAGAGAGAGAGAGAGAGAGAGAGAGAGAGAGAGAGAGAGAGAAAAATGGAAAGAATGCCATGACAAAGTTAAAACAGAAAGAAGGAGGTGAAGAAGATGGAAGAGGAGAGAAAGACAAGAGGTAATAGAAGCCGAAACGAGTAAGAAAATGAGAAAATGAAGAGAATGTTTATGACGTGGAGAGAGAGAGAGAGAGAGAGAGAGAGAGAGAGAGAGAGACACACACACACACACACACACACACACACACACACACACACACACACACAAGAGACAGAGAGAGACAGGAAGACAGAGAAAAAGACAAAACTGTCCCAGACGATTAGAATATAACACTGATCCAATTAACCTTTTTCCTACCACTGTCCTGAGGGTGCGTGGCGAGAGGCAGGCAGAGAGGCAGGCAGAGAGGCAAGCAGAGAGGCAGGCAGGCAGGCAGGCAGGCAGGCAGGCAAGCAGCGAGAGAGAGGAAGGGAGGAAGAAAGCTCTCATGTGTTGGTCGGGACGTGCGCTGCCGGAACGAGGCACCACCAGCTATCATCTTTAACACAGATTATCTCACAGTCGAATTTCAGGAGTTGAAGTGAATCCTGCCTGATGCTATTTTGCTCTAAACGAAGAAAGGAACACAAGGAAACACAAGAAGGAACAAAGGACAAACACCAGCAGACTTGGCAATGTTCGTGTGTTTTGTTTTAAGTAAGAAGGGAGATGAAGTGAAGAGTAAAGTGAGTGAATGGTATGAGGGAGAATGAGAAGGAAAAGTGGAAGCAGAGATGAAGAGTGTGAGAGAGAAAAAGATATACGGATTGATGGAAGGAATGGGGAATAAAGGGTAGGAGAGAAAAAAAGATGGAGGGAGAGGAGAATATAACTTTGAAGGAGAGAAAGGAAAGGAGAGAGGGAGAAAAAGGATGTACAGATTGACGGAGGGAGGAAACAATGGATGGAGTGAG
>NC_059277.1:9349769-9379769 GCF_017591435.1 Portunus trituberculatus
AAGAAGAAGAAGAAGAAGAAGAAGAAGAAGAAGAAGAAGAAGAAGAAGAAGAAGAAGAAGAAGAAAAAAGAAAGGAAAAAGAAGAAGGAGGAGGAGTAAGAGGAGGAGGAGGAGGAGGAGGAGGAGGAGGAGGAGGAGGAGGAGGAGGAGGAGGAGGAAGGAGGAGGAGGAGGAGGGGGGAGGAGTAGCAAGAGAAGTAGCCGTCTTTGTGTGTGTGTGTGTGTGTGTGTGTGTGTGTGTGTGTGTGTGTGTGTGTGTGTGTGTGTGTGTCGAACAAATACAGAGAAAGCCACACACACACACACACACACACACACACCATCACTCGAAACAATGCAAAACACAACACGATCATCACTTTGTTTCCACCACCACCACCACCACCACCACCACCACTACGCGTGCCTCGCCGTGTGTGCATTACGTTGTAGTTTAATGTGAAATGTTGCCGTATGTACACTGCCTGGCGGGGAGTCGCTCTGCACATTCTAAGCAACCTGTTTTGCCTCCTCTTGACCTCACTTCCAACGCCACAAACCTTCCTCCTCCTCCTCCTCCTCCTCCTCCTCCTCCTCCTCCTCCTCCTCCTCCTCCTCTTCTTCCTTTTCTTCCATCTTCTCCATCATTATTATGTTTTTTTTTTTTCTCGCAACTTCATATTATTTTTCATCCTTTTACCTTTTTTTTCTCCCGTTTTTATCTGTTCCTTCTTCTTAACTTTCTACTCCTCGTTTTTTCTACCTCCATTCTCCTTTTCTTATCATTTTTCTCCTATCCTTCTATTTTATCTTTTTGCTTCTTTTTCATTCATCTAATTGTTCATGATAAGCTATTTCTACGACTTCTTCTTCTTCTTCTTCTTCTTCTTCTTCTTCTTCTTCTTCTTCTTCTTCTTCTTCTTCTTCTTCTTCTTCTTCTTCTTCTTCTTTTCTTCCTCCTCCTCCTTTTCCTCCTCCTCCTCCTCCTCCTCCTCCTCCTCACATCCTTTTCACCTTTCACTCTCCACCTAATCCCCTCCTCTCCTCTTTTTTCATCCCTCCATCCATCTACCCATTAGGTTACTGCGTATTTTAGCCCCTCATTACTTCCATCCTTAATCTACCTTCCCTCCACCTCTCCTCCCCTCACCTCCAGTCCCTCCACCCCCTCCTATTTCCTCCATTTTCTCCACTTTAATCTTGAGGTACAAATAATGAAAGATGTTGATTTTTCTTTCATTCATTTTTGGTTTTAGTTTTCGGAGATATGATGTGTACGGTAAAAATCTCTCTCTCTCTCTCTCTCTCTCTCTCTCTCTCTCTCTCTCTCTCTCTCTCTCTCTCTCTCGCTCTCGCGCTCTCTGTGATCTTTGGTTTTAATGGACTTGAGGCTGAACGGCGGAGATAAGACAAAAAAATGGAGCGTCGCATTTAAGACGAATTCGTGGCTCTGATCGACTGCCTTTTGTTCACCGCTGGATTCCCGCTGAGTGGCATTAGGAAGTGTTCTAATCCCATTAACTCACGGGGCCTCCTCTCCAGACTTTTCTCCCTGTGTCTTTATGCCTTCGTTAAAAATCAAAAGGTAAATGGACGGAGGGAATTAGTACTTTGTCGTAACGTGTTAGTTTTTTTAGCTTCTTTCTTATGATATTGGTATAATTTGCTGATTCTTCTCGCTATCAAGAAAATAATGTTGATGAAATTCGAAAGCACGTTACGATAGTGACTTAAAATCCTTTGATGTAACATTTAACCCCTTCAGTACCATGACGCGTTTCCTTACTCGTTCTTCTTACTGTTTGGTGATTTTATACAGCTTGAAAAAGTTATGTGGGCGATTAAGATAGTGAAGACTGTGGCCTTTAATCTTTTGACCTCCATAGACCCTTCCTAATGTCAATGAAATGGTCTAATCTACATAAACCTTAAGGTGAAAATGTGTCAAGTATTGAAAGAGGTAAGTTTATTTTGTACACGGGCTCAGTAGAAGTTGCTGGTAACTTTCCTTATCTGAAATTTGATGCATATAAAAACTAGATAGATGTAGAAAATGTGTTCCTGCGATCACCAAAAATACTTCAGTGCAATATATGTGTTTTGTCATTTAGTTTTTATTGGAAATTTTGTATTTTATCTCTTTACTGCATATGTATTAGTCAAAACTGCTAAAACAAGAAAATATATGTCAGTCAGTCCGTCTGTCTGTCTGTATCAGGTCAGAACAGAACAGAACTTTTTGTAGTTTTTGTGCAAATCTTTGAAGCGAAAGTTTTTGCAAGTTTGAAAGTTCAGTGTGTATCAAAAGTTATCACAAAAACGCCATGATTCACGAGGCAGGGAGAGAGAGAGAGAGAGAAGACACATTGCAACCCCCACACACCTCCCAATCATCCCCACCCACACCCACCACTCACCGCAATCACCACCACCCTCACCCACCCACAGCAATCACCACCACCCACACCCACCCACGCCAATAATCCCCACCTACACCCACCCACGCCAATCACCACCACCCACATCCACCCACGCCAATAATCCCCACCTACACCCACCCACACCAATCACCACCACCCACTCCCACCCACACCCACCATCCCTACCTACACTCACCCACGCCAATCACCACCACCCACACCCACCCACCGCAATCACCACCACCCACAGTAATCACCACCACCCACACCCACCCACGGCAATCACCACCCACACCCACCCACGCCAATTACCACTACCCACACCCACCCACGCCAATCACCACCACCCACACCCACCCACGCCAATTACCACTACCTACGCCCACCACCCACGCCCTCCACCCACACCCACCCACCGCAATCACCACCCACACCCACCCACGCCAATCACCACCACCCACGCCAATCACCACCACCCAGGCAGACACGAAATCAAAGCCACCATGTAAAAAAAGAGCGAAAGAAACAGAAAGACAAAGCAGAAATATTGCAGAAACGAGTAAAAAACTTTGGTGTAATGGATATGCTTGAATTTTTACCTCTTGCCATTAATTTACTTCTCTTTCTCTTTTTATTCCATTAGTGTAGAAAAAAAAATGGAATAGATAACAACGAAAAATACATAGATACGTTTTTTTTTTTATTTGTCCTTTTTTTCTCTTATTGAATTTTGTTATCGTGTAGAAAAGGAAGTGGATGCAAAAACAGCAAAAAATATGTTCCATAAGAGAATGAAATACCTCAAACACTTCTGTAAACCGATAACACTCTCCATTTTTTTTTTTTTTTTGTGCTTATCGTAAATTTCCATATTTAAGTTATAGTGTAGAAAAGGAAGTGGATGCAAAAACAAAACAAAAAATGTGTTCCATAAGAGAATGAAATACCTCAAACACTTCTGTACACCGTTAACACTCTCCATTTTTTTTACGTGCTTATCGTAAATTTCCATATCTAAGCCATTCATCTCAATTTTATGGATGTGTTGGTGTAAGAAGTGGCCGAAATAAATTGTATCGTGCTCTAATGACTAAACAAATTAAGTGGCTGCCATACAGGTGTTAAAATGCTCATCACTTTTCATTGCAGGTTAATCATGAAAAAGTCATATAACTTTCCTTTCTTTCATTTCTTTCCATTTTTTTCATGCTTTGTATCTTTCTTCCTTCCTTCCTTCGTACCTACCTACCTTCCTTTCTTTCTTCCTTTCTTTCTTTATTTTTTCTTTCTTTCTTTCTGTCTCGTTATATTCCTTTTTTCTTTCTTTTTTTGCTATTTTTCTTTACTTCTGTCTTTCTTTCTTTCTGTCTTTCTTTCTTTCTGTCTTTCTATCTATCTATCTATATATCTATCTATCTTTCTTTCTTTCTTACTTTCTATTTTTCTATCTTTCTTACTTTCTTTTTCTTCCTCTCTTTCTATCTTCCTTACTTTCACCTTTTTACTTTCTGTCTTTCCTATCTTTCTTATTAATGTCTTTTTTTCAGTTTCCTATACTCTTTTCTCCTTCACAAATTAAAGTAAAGAGAATAATACATGTAGTGATTTATAACAAATATATAGAAAATAATAACTATAGCTGATAATTAAATATATGTAACGATAGACAATAATGAATAGGAATGAAGATAAATTAGAATATATTGTTAATAATAAGATAAAAATATAAATAACAATGTATGAAAGAGAGAGAGAGAGAGAGAGAGGGGGGGGGTTGGAGCGCACACACACACACACACACACACACACACACACACCACGACCATCATTGAATCGTAAGAGTGCAGGCAAGGCGAGGTTGGCCTGCTTAACCCACTCCGCTTGATTGCCTGGGTACCTACTTTTAGCGACCTGGTGACACGCAGAGAGAGAGAGAGAGAGAGAGAGAGAGAGAGAGAGGCAATTAGAGAGGTCCTGGAAGCGTTTCTCTCAATTAGAATCAAGGTAACTGCCACACACCGCCGCTACATAAACTCTTTCTCTCTCTCTCTCTCTCTCTCTCTCTCTCTCTCTCTCTCTGGTGCGTGAGTGGTGTTTTCATTGCATCGATCCTCTCTCTCTCTCTCTCTCTCTCTCTCTCTCTCTCTCTCTCTCTCTCTCTCTCTCTCTCTCTCTCTCTCTCTCTCTCTCTCTCTCTCTCTCTCTCTCTCTCTCTCTCTCTCTCTCTCTCTCTCTCTCTCTCTCTCTTATCCCCTTTGCTTCCATCTCTTCAATATATTTTCTTTTCATCCCAAGTTTTGTCTTTATTCTTTTTCCTTTTTTTCATTTTCCTTCCATTTCCATCCCTTTTCTTCCCTTCCCTTTCCTCCCCCTTTCATTTTTTCATGTTTTCCTTTATCATTACATGTCTTACCTTTCATTCCTTTCACTCCTCATTTCCTTCCTTTTCCTTTCCTTATCATCTTTCCCTCCTTTCCTTCTCTTGTACCATTTCATCTCTTGTTTTCTCTCCTTCCTTTTCTTATTTTTCCTTTTTTTCCATTCACACAGTATCCTCGCTCCTTTCCCCTCATCCTTCCTTTATGCTTCTATTTTCCTCTCAAACCCACCTGCCCTTTCTCTTGTCTCCCCTTCAGGTTTCTGTGATCTATAAAATACAGTACAAGTAGCCACGCTTTCCCACGTCCCTTGCCTCTGTCACCTTATAAGAGAAGGTTATGGAAAGATTAAAGACCTTATTTTTATGTAACAGGGCAAAAAAAATGCGGTTATGTTTTGTGTGGTTATGTTTTGCGTTTGTATGTTCTAGTAATTCGTTTTTTTTTATGTATGTATTGTATATATGTCTTTTTCATTGTTTCTTTTTCTGTGTCTGTCTGTCTGTCTGTCTGTGTCTTTTTGTGTCACCATCTCTCTCTCTCTCTCTCTCTCTCTCTCTCTCTCTCTCTCTCTCTCTCTCTGTCTCTCTCTGTGTGTGTGTGTGTGTGTGTGTGTACCGTGTGTGTGTGTGTGTGTGTGTGTGTGTGTGTGTGTGTGTGTGTGTGTGTGTGTGTGTGTGTGTGTGTGTGTGTGTGTGTGTGTGTGTGTATTGAGTAGAATACAATAGACCTCTTTATTTTCCGCTGCGAGAAAGGAAGAGTTGGAGGAGGAGGAAATATAAAAAGATGCATGAAAGTACACCACATGTTCCTCCTCCTCCTCCTCCTCCTCCATTAGCACCTGTTTCTTCCTCCACCATTCTTCTATGGATACCACTACCATCACCACCACCACCACCACCTTCACTTTCTTCCTCTCATCGTCCATGTTATGATTTCTATCTTATTGTGTCTTATTCCTTGTCTTCATCATTACCATCATCATTATTAACACACACTCACTTACACACACACACACACACACACACACACACACACACACACACACACACACACACGGCCCGGTAGCTCAGTGGTTAGAGCGCTGGCTTCACAAGCCAGAACCGGGGTTCGATTCCCCGACCGGGTGGAGATATTTGCGTGTGTCTCCTTTCACGTGTAGCCCCTGTTCACCTAGCAGTGAGTAGGTACGGGATGTAAATCGAGGAGTTGTGACCTTGTTGTCCCGGTGTGTGGTGTGTGGTGTGTGCCTGTGCCTCGCTCCGTAGGGTAATGTCTGGCTGTCTCGTCAGAGACTGCAGCAGATCAAACAGTGAATTACACACACACACACACACACACACACACACACCGCGTAGTGTAGTGGTTAGCACGCTCGACTCACAATTGAGAGGGCCCGGGTTCGAGTCCCGGGAAGCGGCGAGGCAACTGGGCAAGCCTCATAATGTGTGGTCCCTGTTCACCTAGCAGTAAATAGGTACGGGATGTAACTCGAGGGGTTGTGGCCTCGCTTTCCCGGTGTGTGGAGTATGCTGTGGTCTCAGTCCTACCCGATGATCGGTCACTAGGAGCTCTGAGCTCTTTCCCTAGGGTAAAGGCTGGCTGGGTGATCAGCAGACGACCGTGGTGAACACACACACACACACACACACACACACACACACATCTTTCCTTCTTTTTATTATCGTTCTTAATGAGTTCTAAGATTACGCGTGAACTAATAAGCTGTTGTGTGTGTGTGTGTGTGTGTGTGTGTGTGTGTGTGTGTGTGTGTGTGTGTGTGTGTGTGTGCTTTTCCAATCAATCACTCTTCTCATTAATTTATTCCTACACTTCTCTGATTGCATATTAACGAAGATTCAAATTTCAAGCGATATCGCTCTCTCTCTCTCTCTCTCTCTCTCTCTCTCTCTCTCTCCATCTTTTTTTTCTTTTCTTTTCCATTTTCTCTCCGGAATTCGTCTCTGACTGAAAATTTATGCAGATGGGAAAGTATTTGTTGGTTTGTGGGAGTTTGCAGTGACGGCGCCGGGCTTTGTTTGTTTTAATTCTTTCCTCGTTTTATTTGGGCTTCAATTGTTTTTTTTTTCTGTGTATGTTTTTTCGTTATTTTTTCATGTGTATACAGCATTTTTTGTTTGTTTGTTTGTTTTGTATTTTTTTTTTTTTTGTGTGTGCTTTTTATGTGTCTGTGTGTAATTCACCTCCTCATCTCGGTCGTCTGCTGGTCACCCCAGCCAGTCTTCCCCATTACGGAACGAGCTTAGAGCTCATAGACCGATCTTCGGGTAGGACTGAGACCACATCAACACACAATACACCGGGAAAGCGAGGCCACAACCCTTCGAGTTACATCCCGTACCTACTTACTGCTAGGTGAACAGGGGCTACACATTAAGAGGCTTGCCCATTTGCATCGCCGCTTTCCGGGACTCGAACCCGGCCCTCTCGATTGTGAGTCGAGCGTGCTAACCATTACACCACGCGGTGTGTGTGTGTGTGTGTGTGTGTGTGTGTGTGTGTGTGTGTGTGTGTGTGTGTGTGTGTGTGTGTTTCACTGTTTAAGCTGCTGCAGTCTCTGACGAGACAGCCAGACGTTACCCTACGGAGCGAGCTCAGAGCTCATTATTTCCGATCTTCGGATAGGCCTGAGACCAGGCACACACCACACACCGGGACAACAACGTCACAACTCCTCGATTTACATCCCGTACCTACTCACTGCTTGGTGAACAGGGGCTACACGTGAAAGGAGACACACCCAAATATCTCCACCCGGCCGGGAAATCGAACCCCGGTCCTCTGGCTTGTGTGTGTGTGTGTGTGTGTGTGTGTGTGTGTGTGTGTGTGTGTGTGTGTGTGTGTTTATTTGATTTCATTTCTTTGTTTGTTGTTGTTGTTGTTGTTTTCTTTCTTCTTCTCCTACTTCTTCTTCTTCTTCTTCTTCTCCTTCTTCTTTTTCCTCTTTTTCTTCTTCTTCTTCTTCTTCCTCTTTTTCTTCTTCTTCTTCTTCTTATTATTATTATTATTATTATTATTATTATTATTATTATTATTATTATTATTATTATTTTTTTCTTTTTCTTCTTTTCTTTTTCTTTTTGTTTTTCATTTTTTCCTTTTTTCTTTCTTCTTTTCTTCTTTTTCTTCTTCTTCTTCGTCTCCCTTTTTATTGATTTATTTTTTGTTTCTTATACTAAACTTATTTCAGCCTCTCTGTCTCTCCTGTTTTATATTCTTTTCACTCCTTTTACTACTTCATCTTATATTTCGATTTCTCTTGTTTTCATCCTTATTTTGGCTCACGAATATTTTTTTTTCTAGGTTTACTTGTCTGTATTCCCATTTTCTTTTCTTCCGCTTCAAAATTCAAGTTATTTATTTTTTTCACGTTTTTTTTATTTATGGTTCATCGCATTTGTGAGTTCCCGCTTGCACAAATGTTGGGTCTGAAAGTGGCTGTAAAATGTGATGCAGAGTGAGCCGTTACGATATCTGCACCATTAAGCCACACCACGGCACATCACTATCACATCCATGCCACCACCACATTATATTCACCAGCACACTCCACCACCACCACCACTACTACTGCCACCACTACTATCAGGAAGATACTGCATTTAACTTCCACGGTTGCGGCACAAAACACCTGCAGGATCACACCACACTCCACTGCCATACACCACACAACATTTCTGAATTAAGTATTAGGGTTCGCCATACCACACTATACCACGTAATACCACACAATACCACTCTTACACCAGGCCACACTTCTATTACTACTTCACCTTACCACACCACACTATACAAGAGGATGTTTTCACAGTACCACAAACCACTACCTATAACAACATTGCTTTACTACATACAACTAACTCTACCACAACCATCATCACCACACTCATTACTCATCACAGGAATCACAACACACCACAGCTCCGGACACTCACCACCGCTCACCACCACATCACCACCACTCACCAAGCACTTCACAAGAACACCGTCGCCAAGTTTTCGCCTCAAGACAAGACGTAATTAAATCTATGTGCGAGGCGGCCAACACTAAGGTGAGGAGAGGCACGTGTGAAACTTTACTGCTGGAACCATTACAAAGACAAAACAAGAGGGACTCGCAAATACGCACGCACGCACACACACACACACACACACACACACACACACACACACACACACACACACACACCATCATCATCTCCTGTGTGTGTGTGTGTGTGTGTGTGTGTGTGTGTGTGTGTGTGTGTGTGTCAAGGTCTCGTTGTGGGAACAAACAAGTTCATTAAGTAAAAAGAGGAGTTAGATAAGTTATCCTTTAAGAAATTGCTTTGGAAGAGGGAAGGCAAAACACCCTCCTCCTCCTCCTCCTCCTCCTCCTCCTCCTCCTCCTCCTCCTCCTCCTCCTGAACTCTTTACATTTCCATCTTCTCTCCTCTTTCCCCTGTTAGCCTCCTTTCTTCTCCATCCGTCTTCTCCTTTTTCTCTCGCCTCTTTTCTCACTCTCCCTTCGCTATTGGCCTTCAATTAGACTTTCTCTCGCCAAGTTAGCCGAGAGGAAGTTGTCCAATATACGGCGAGTACTCCTCCTCTCTCCCACCCCAACTATTCTCTCTCTCTCTCTCTCTCTCTCTCTCTCTCTCTCTCTCTCTCTCTCTCTCTCTCTCTCTCTGTAGAATCCCGCCACAAAAGGAGGAGGAGAAAGAATAAGTAGAATAAGAACAACAAGAACTTCCAACCAGTTTTCTCTTCACAGTT
Organism: Portunus trituberculatus; assembly: GCF_017591435.1. NCBI lineage: Eukaryota > Metazoa > Arthropoda > Malacostraca > Decapoda > Portunidae > Portunus > Portunus trituberculatus. The sequence goes on from NC_059277.1 coordinate 9,359,322, forward strand.
TAATGAAGCGCCAAGTTTTCAGTCAGATCAGAAGAAAAATTTTAATGACTATTTCTTTTTTGCCAACCCTACGAAACGATGCTGAAATTACCTCCATATGTAAAAAAAAGAAAAAAAGAAAAAAAAACTATAAGGAATTGCCTCTCCTATTCATTTTTTCCTCACAAATTTTCCTCCTCCTCCTCCTCCTCCTCCTCCTCCCCAGCTGAACATAGTACCTCATTTTCCTCCACCACGCCCCTCACAAGTCTACCGCTTCATGTTGCGTCCTTATAAAATATTCCTCATGATTTTTTACCCTCATAAAACCTTCCTCATGGAACATAAATACTAACTGACGCCTCTTTTGTCCTACGAGAAGAAGAGGAGTAAGAGGAGGAGGAGGAGGAAGAAGAGGAGGAGGAAAAGGAGGAGGAGAAGGAAGAGAAGGGAGTGAGGTTATAGAGAATGAGAGAAGAATACCACGAAGGAAAGAAGAGAGAGGAGGAAGGAGAGCAATAGGTGATGCATAGTTGAGAGAGAGAGAGAGAGAGAGAGAGAGAATGTGAAGAGGAAGGGGAGGGAGGAGAAAAAGGAAGCACAAGGAGAAGAGAGCTCAGAACATATGGTACAGAATAGAAAAATGAGTGAAGTAGTTGTAATAAGGGAGAGAGAGAGAGAGAGAGAGAGAGAGAGAGAGAGAGAGAGAGAGAGAGAGAGAGAGAGAGAGAGAGAGAGAGAGAGAGAGAGAGAGAGAGAGAGAGAGAGAGAGAGAGAGAGAGAGAGAGAATGTTTGATGTGGAGGAATAGAGGATTAAAGGTATTAGTGGTAAATGAAGAAGTGGAAGATGAAGGAGGAAGAAACGGAAAACCAACATGAAAGGAATAAAAAACAAATACATCTGAGAGAGAGAGAGAGAGAGAGAGAGAGAGAGAGAGAGAGAGAGAGAGAGAGAGAGAGAGAGAGAGAGAGAGAGAGAGAGAGAGAGAGAGAGAGAGAGAGAGAGAGAGAGAGAGAGAGAGAGAGAGACAAAGAGAAATGCAAGACTGCAGATAGTCACAGCAGAGGGGAAAGAGCGTTATATGGAAGAGAGAGAGAGAGAGAGAGAGAGAGAGAGAGAGAGAGAGAGAGAGAGAGAGAGAGAGAGAGAGAGACAGACAGACAGACAGACAGACAGACAGACAGACAGACAGACAGACAGACAGACAGACAGACAGACAGACAGACAGACAGACAGACGAAAACAGAGCGAGTGAAGGACAAAGGGGATTAAAACAAGACTTTCCATCATGTGACCTCTGAACGTGACCTTAATCCTTCATGTCCTTGACTCACGACTACTTGAACTCACCTGGACACACTTGAACATACCTGTACACACCTGAACACATTTGAACTCGCCCGAATACACCACCTGAACTTACCTGGACACACCTGGACTCACCTGGACACACTTGAACACCCTTGAACTCACCTAGACACACCTGAACACACCTGAACGTACCTGAACACACCTGAACTTACCTGGACACACCTGGAAACACCTGGACTCACCTAGCCTCACCTGAACTCATCTGGACACACCTGGACACACCTGAATTCACCTGGACACACCTGAACTTACTTGGACACACCTGAACATACATCTAAACTCACCTGAACTTACCTATACACACCTGAACACACCTGAACTTACCTGGACACACCTGGACATACTTGAACACACCTGAACTCACCTGGCTACCTGTACCAATAAGAGTAAAACATGCCCACCCGCATTTCACCCTCGTTTGTCTCTCAGAACTCCTCGTCGCGTCCAAAATACAGGGTGGCGCAGAAGTTGTTTTCCATCAACCTAACAGCATCGCCCACTCGTGAGTAATGGAGGCAAACTACTGCGTCATCCCTTACTTTGACATTGGGATATTAGTAATGCGGTACGAAGAGAGAGAGAGAGAGAGAGAGAGAGAGAGAGAGAGAGAGAGAGAGAGAGAGAGAGAGAGAGAGAGAGAGAGAGAGAGAGAGGATATGAAAAGAAAGAAACAGAAACATGAAGAGGAAAAACACCAAGAATTATTAATGAGGAAAAGGAAGAGGTAAAAAGAAGAGAGGAGAAAGAGAACCAGTAGAGAGAGAGAGAGAGAGAGAGAGAGAGAGAGAGAGAGAGAGAGAGAGAGAGAGAGAGAGAGAGAGAGAGAGAGAGAGAGAGAGAGCATGAAATTACTTCCAAAATCGACACTGAGTGAGACAGAGTTCGTTGACTTTAACTTTTTTATCTTTTTTCTTTCTTGTTTAGTTTCCCTTAAAAAAAAACAAGAGAATTGCATTTGCTGACCACGCATGTCGAGAAAACGGGAGGTCGGGGCGGAGAGAGAAGATGGGAGTTGGGAGAAAGACAGTGAAAGGATAAGGTGAAGGGAGTGGTATAGAGGAACATGGTGAGGTGGTCTTGCTAGGGTGAGGGGAGGAGCTGCTGCGTCAACTCAGGGTAAGGGTGGCCAAATTAGGTTATGGAGGGTCAGGTAAGATGAAGCGTACCAAGTTAGGTAAGGCTGGAAAAGGTTTCACTTCAATTATTTGGTGTAGTGGTCTGGCTGGGGTGGATGCAGGGGAGGTTAGATAAAGTAAGTTGTGGAGAGTAGGGATTAACTCTCATTTCGGTAAAGTAGGGTAAGGAAAGGTAAGATAGAGAAGACTAAGGTTAACTATAGTAGGTAAGACGAGGTAGGGTAAGGAAAGGTAAGGTAAGGTAAGGGATTTTAGAATTTGTTAAGACGAGGTAAGAGAGAATAGGATTAACACTCATTTCGGTAAAGTAGGTAAGGAAAGGTAAGATAGAGAAGACTAGGTTAACTATAGTAGATAAGACGACGTAAGGTAAGGTAAGTAGGGTATTTCAAAACTTGTTAAGATGAGGTAAGAGAGAATAGGATTAAGAGTCATTTTAGTAAAGTAGGTTAAGGAAAGATAAGATAGGGAAGACTAGAGTTAACTATTGTAGGTAAGACGAGATAGGGTAAGGAAAGGCAAGGTAAGGTAGGGTATTTTAGAATTTATTAAGACGAGGGAAGGGATAACAGAATTAAGAGTCATTTTAGTAAAGTAGCTGAAGTACTGTATCATTGCTACACCTCACATTCTCTTGGTTATATTTACTTGTTGTTTATTTGTCTATTTTTTCTTACTTGTCTCTGTAATAAGCAAGAGAGAGAGAGAGAGAGAGAGAGAGTAAAGAAAGGTAAGAAAGGGAATGCTAGGGTTAACTATTGTAGGTAAGACGAGGTAGGGTAAGGAGAGGTAAGGTAGACAATTCAAGGATTTATTAACTGTAAGACTAGATAAGGAAGAATAGGATTAACAGCCATTTCGGTAAAGTAAGGTAAGGAAAAGTAGGGAAGGCTAGGATTAACGACTGTAGGTAAGACGAGGTAGAGTAAGGAAAGGTAAGGTAGAGAATTCCAGGATTTACAAATTACAGGTAAGGCGAGGTAAGGAAGAATAGGATTAAGTAATTTTTGTAAAGTAGGGTAAGGAAGGATAGGATTAACAATTGTAGATAACACGAGATAAAGAGGGATGGAATTGAAAACTTCGTTGATAAAGTACACTAAGGAACAAAAAAAGATAGGATTAACAACTTTAGATATGATAAAGATAAAGATACAAATAAGAACTAGAAAGGTTAGATAAGGATGGCTAAGATCAACAATTACTGAAATATAGTAAAGTATTGTAAGGTAAATTAAGAAAGCCATGCACTTAAGGTCAGATAACATTTTCAATTAAGTATATGGAAAGTTAGAAAGAAAATATTAAGTAAAGTAGAAAAAAACAAAGAAAAGGATAGAATTGCTTTGATTTTAACTTCAGAACAAGATAAATTAGAATTAAAGAAGGCAAGGAAAGATAAGAATGTGTAGCTGGTTGAGAGAGAATGGGTTAAATGGAAAAGTGGATAACAGAAGGCCATGGAGAGAACAGAAGACGTAAGCCAAGTTAAACAAGGTCAGGTTAGCTTAAGTCGGGTCAGCCAAGATTAGGTTAGTCTGGTCAGGTAAAGTGAAATTAAGTTAGGTGAGTCTGTAAAATAATCCGCTTCGTAACACAAGTAAAACCTTCTGTGTGTGTGTGTGTGTGTGTGTGTGTGTGTGTGTGTGTGTGTGTGTGTGTGTGTGTGTGTGTGTGTGTGTGTGTATGAGCATCAGGGAGGCCAAGAGGCAAGAAAACTTAAAACTCACTTGCAAGCTTACACCGGTCTCTCAACACACAACACAACGCAACACAAACTCCACAAACAGACAGACAGACAGACAAAGAGAGAAAGAAAGAAATCCAATATTCTTTTCTCCTTATTTTTATCTGCAGTGCATTTTCGCATCAACTTTCCTCGCGCTCCATTCCAGATCCATCAGTATTTTAACACAATCTTCATCCAAACTCAGCAAACAGGCAGATAAAAGTCCAGCACACTTTTCGTCTCAATTTTTGTCATGTTCACTTTTCCCCATCATGTTTCCCCTTCCCTCCCTCTTCCCAGCCCATCAGTATCTTTAGGCAATCGGCGGGGAACTCCTTTTTCACGGCTCAGAATATGTGTAATCAGGCGATGGGAATAAATGCGTCGAGGGAAGTAAAGTTAGCCGATAAAAACATGAGTTATGGCCTCGCTGCCAGTTCTCAAGATTATCCGGGGATTTCTTGGGTGGCTCCTGCGGCCGCTACGGGAAGCCAGAGCTGACCTGAAACCACCGACTGCGAGGATTTTATGGGTTTTGAATATTAAGGAATGGCTGCTGCTGTGTTCTCTATTTTTCTTGAAAGTGTTTTAAATATTGGATTTGAATTCTTTTAATTTCTGAAGGGCTTTGAAAATTTAATTATCTTATGGCTTTGTGTGTGTTTGTGTGTGTGTGTGTGTGTGTGTGTGTGTGTGTGTGTGTGTGTGTGTGTGTGTGTGTGTGTGTACGCGCGCCTGTGTGTCTGTCTGTCAAGCATTACTAGTATTTTAATTTTTTCATTGATAATTAATTTGATAATGAATTATTTGGCTGTTTCTCTATTTATTTTTTTCAGAGAGAGAGAGAGAGAGAGAGAGAGAGAGAGAGAGAGAGAGATCTTTACACATGCATTATATCAAACACTCATTTATATACACTTCACCTTTTTGATGATGTGAAAAAAATATTAATTATGAAGCAAATACGATTATCAGAATAACGTGCTGAAAAAGATGGATTTCTTATTTCCAGAGACTCTTGATGATTTTTCTTTCCTTTTTCTTTATTTCTAAGAAAGAAACAATACTTCTTTTTCTATGAAGTGACTATGGACATAAAAGAAAACGTGACTGTAAAGGTGTCACAGTAAATCAGCTTTATATGGTAACATTTTTCACCTGTACAGCGTCTCAGTGTGTTCAATCGAGTTCCTCCTCAATTTTCCGTCTCCCGCGCGGCCAATCATCGCCCGGTAACTATTGTGTCACAGAAAATGGGATGAAAAATTCGAAAGCGAGACAGTAATTTGAGCACAGGCGGCGCAGAGTCTTGAGGATGATTGGCCGGGAGAAGACGCGAGACGGGACACAGGAAACACTAATATTGCCTTCACGAGCCATCAACACCACCTGAGCCAACACCCAAGGGACACCCCCCCACACCATACCACCACTGCGTCACCACCACCCAAGGCACCCTCGACGCACCAGAGCCTCACCACCACCACCACCACCACCACCACCACGCCCACATCACCATGCTCCCCAGACACTCCACGTCGCTTCCAGTGCTATCTTGCCACCACCACCACCACCACCACCACTGAGCGCTCCACCAAGACTTCCACCACATCCTTCACTTATTACTATTTCCCCAGAACATTCTCCACCACACACCGCACCTAACACATTACACATAACCACATCTCACCACCAAGATTTCCACTACATTTTCCACTTATTGCTATCTCCCCTACATTTTTATACCTCCACCATGTCCTTTACTCCACCACATCCACCACCACCACTATACACCACACCTACCACATCACACCACCACTAAGACGTCACCACATTTATTACTCTCTCCCCTACATTTATCTTACCACCACCACTCTACCACATCCACCACCAGACATTCGCCACACACGCAGTTCCTTCCATACCACAGCCCTTCTGCGCCCTATGCTCCACTTCATTTCCCGTCATTCCCCCTCATTGCCTCCTCAAATTTTACCCCGCGACCCCAGCAGGATCTCATAACAAGACGCCTCGCCACCAGAGCCCCACGGCCACCTAACTACCGCTAACTGCCGCTAACTGCCACTAACTACCTCTTCTCCCCGACCATATATGCTGCTTATTACAAGACTTACTGCCAGAAGCTACACCACCACACAACCACACAACTTTACAGTACAACACAAAACCACATCTTTTACTGCCAGAAGCTGCCACCACACAACCACAAAACACCACAGTATACCACAGTACACCACAAAACATCACATCTTTTACTGCCAGAAGCTACACCACCACACAACCACACAACACTACAAAACACCACAGTACACCACACAACACCACACCTTATACCTAAAACACCCAAAATCTGGAATCATAAATGAAGGTGGAGAAGGTGGTGGTGGTGGTGGTGGTGGTGGTGGTGGTGGTGGTGGCGGTAGTGGTGGTGATGGTGGAGGTAAACACTATGGCATTACCCTTCCAAAAGTGAGTGTCGCTAAACGTAATTTTATCCTGACTAAGCTTCTCTGGCGGCAACTGAGGGCAACAGGGGGAACGGCAGGGGAGAGAGAGTGAGGATAGTGAAGGGAGAGTGCAGGGAGAGGGGGGGGAGGAAGAGCAGGGCGTCATCCATCAGCCGTAGCGTTACCATGCCAGCCGAGTTAATCCAGAAGAGAGGCAAGTCGGAGTCTGTCGAGAGAAATTTAATCCCAGAGGCTTGAGGGGCGGCAGAATTTCAGAGCTGCAGACGAGGATGATTTTGGCGTGAGTCTGTCAGGAGGGAAACGCTTCTGCCATCCTCATCACCACTAGGGACAACTTTGCTGCTGCGTGATGACTGCTGTGTGTGTGTGTGTGTGTGTGTGTGTGTGTGTGTGTGTGTGTGTGTGTCGCATTCAATTTGGGTAAAGCTCTTTTTTTATCTAACCTACTTTGGAATTTGAATTTGTATGTATATTCTTGTCTATAAACTACTACCACTGATGCCACCAGAGAGAGAGAGAGAGAGAGAGAGAGAGAGAGAGAGAGAGAGAGAGAGAGAAAAAAAATTCCAGATATGATGATAATTGGGAAACGGATGAACTGGCTGCAGATGACTAGGGTACAAACGTGTGTGTGTGTGTGTGTGTGTGTGTGTGTGTAATTCACTGTTTAATCTGCTGCAGTCTCTGACGAGAAAGCCAGACGTTACCCTACGGAACGAGCTCAGAGCTCATTGTTTCCGATCTTCGGATAGGCCTGAGACCAGGCACACACCACACACCGGGACAACAAGGTCACAACTCCTCGATTTACATCCCGTACCTACTCACTGCTAGGTGAACAGAGGCTACACGTGAAAGGAGACACACCCAAATATCTCCACCCGGCCAGGGGAATCGAACCCCGGTCATCTGGCTTGTGAAACCAGCGCTCTAACCACTGAGCTACCGGGCCGTGTGTGTGTGTGTGTGTGTGTGTGTGTGTGTGTGTGAGGCTGTTGTTTTGAATGCTAGGTAAAAAAAAAAACAAGAACTTTCATCTCAGCGTGTCGGAGAGGGAAGACGTAAAGAAGAAAGGAAAGAAAGGCTCTGAACTATAGTCTACGTTGCTATGGAAAGGGGGTGGAAGTAGAAGGAAGGTGTATAGGAATAGAAATGAGGAACCGGCGATGACAAAACAGGAAGGCTCTGAGACGCGGGAGGAAATAAAAGTAGAGGTGTGAGAGTTCTTGTTCTCTGATATCTCTTTCCTACGGTCGAGTTTTGAACACCATCTGGCCTCCATTGTCCCTCGAGGCCCTGTGTGTTCTGTGCAGCGGGGGAAAGAAGAAAATGGGAAAAATTGTGGGGGAGGAAAGGGAAGCGGGTAGAGGACAGGAGAAATGAGGTTACGGAGGGCAGGGAATGGAGAAGGAAGAGAGTACAAGACAGGAGAGAAAGGGGAGGGAGGAAATAAAGCAAGGGAAAGAGGAGTGGATGAATAAATAAAAAGTGGAACAGGTATGAGAGGAAAGAATGGCATGAAGAAGAGAGAGAGAAGAAAAAGCAATGAAAAAGGAAAATATTAAAATTTGAAGGATGAGAAAAGAAAGAAATAAGAAAGAAGAGATAAAATAAGAGAGAGAGAGAGAGAGAGAGAGAGAGAGAGAGAGAGAGAGAGAGAGAGAGAGAGAGACTTCCCATCTTCAGTCAGCGAGCGAGTGGCGTGTGATAACTAACTGATGAATAAGAATAGAGGAGATGGGCAGCGGTGGTTTCTTTTCATTATTCTTGTAAGATGAACATGTTTTACTCTCCCGAAATGTAACCTGTCATAATAAAATGTGAGTGTACATCATTTTTACTGCTTTACTGTATCTCACTGTGCCGGAGATGTTTATTGAGATCGTTCATGCTCGTTCAGGAATTGTTATATTGTAATGGGTAGACGTGTGTGTGTGTGTGTGTGTGTGTGTGTGTGTGTGTGTGTGTGATAACTGTATGTCCATAGATACCATGTTAAATGATATGTATAATTATGTTAGCAGTGGTGGAGTAGTAGGTGGAGGTAGAAAAGCTAATACTAATGATAACAATAATGGTGATGATGATGATGATGATGATGATAATAATAATAATAATAATAATAATAATAATAATAATAATAATAATAATAATAATGACAACAACGGTGATAAAGCAACGAGAATAGCTTTGTAAACTTCCATTTTGCCCTTTTAAAATAAAGACACGAGAGAGAGAGAGAGAGAGAGAGAGAGAGAGAGAGAGAGAGAGAGGTAAAAATAGGTAACATTTTTTGTGAACGCGTCGTGTCGTGTCGTGTCGTAAAAATAATAAAATATACGGGTGAAATATACACACCAATTTTTTTTTTCTTTCTTTTCGAGGGCAACATTACATAAACTCTGCGGCACCAACACACTGCTACTTCCCATCACTCGTGCTACCCTCTGTGTTCCCCGCCACCTCTTAACGCCCTGGAGCTTATCCTGAATAAATAAACAGGTGATATAGGAGATTTAAAAGTTACTATTTTCATTCACTCATAAAGCATAACCTTCATTTATCCACAGGTAAGAGCAAACACCTGAGAAGAACAAAGGTGATGTGATTAAAAAGCAATTAATTATCCTTCAGTTTATTTTTTTTTATCCCCGAGAGGATTATTCTGTCACAGTGAACGTGAATGCAGTGGTAGTTGTATAAGAGTGAAACTAAACTACAAGGAGTGTTGAAATAAATGTGTGTAACTCTTGTGCAAACTTAACAGTGAAAAACATCAGACACTTGTTAGATAAAACCTGGCCACACTGGTAGTTGTAAAATATCTATGAATATGAAAGTGAAACGCATGATTAGAAATTAAATAAGCACCAAAAAAAAGCGTAAACAATCCACAGACAGGAGGATGTGAAATCACTTAACCCCTTCAGTACTGGGACGCATTCTTCACTATAAGTTTTGTGTGTGATTAGGCGATTTTATTGACATTAGGAAGGGTCTATGGAAGTCAGAAAATTAATAGCCAGAGTCTTCACTATTCTAATCCCCACATGAGTTTCTGAAGCTGTAGAAAATCACCAAATAGTAACCAGAATGAGTATGAAAATGCGTCATAATACTGAAGGGGTTAAGAATGACCAAATGTAACCTCTCTAATGAATGTTAATTTTAATGGAACACTACGCATACCTGTGTATTTGAACTTCTTTTAAGAGAGAGGTGTCAAGACATTTGCCCCTGAATTTGGTTAACTCTCATGTAATTTAGGGAACTGGCAGCACAGTGGGCCTTTTTTTACATATTTTGTTGCTCTTGGCCAGCTGTCCTAATGCATAAGAATAAAAGATTAATTACTCTCATTAACACTGACTTACCTGCCCTCTATCTCTCAGATAACCATGTACCTAAAACTTTACATAGTCTTGAAGAGATGTATGACCAACCATTAACTACCAAATGGTCACAAAGTACGATCACCATTAATCTCTTCAGTACCATGACGCGTTTCCATATTCATTCTGCTTACTATTTGGTGATTTTATTCAGGTTCAGAAACTTACGTGTGGAGATTAGAATAGTGAAGACTGACTATTAATCTTCTGACCTCCATAAACCCCTTCTAATATCCATAAAATAGTCTCATCGTACCCAAAACTCAAGGTAAAAATGCGTCCCGGTGCTGATGGGGTTAAGAGCAAGTGAAATAAATCCCTTTTAATATTTATCTGCCATTACTCTCTCTCTCTCTCTCTCTCTCTCTCTCTCTCTCTCTCTCTCTCTCTCTCTCTCTCTCTCTCTCTGTCCCAGCCACGCACACTCACCGTAGATTAAGTTACTTTAACCAACGACTATTATTTTCCCTCCCTATGAAGCTGAACGAGGCTTGAAAAGTGAATGAGGCTCAGGTCAGGCAAGCGATGAGATATATTTTTCAGTGAATTTCCTCGCAATATTCCAGTGTTTACAGTTCGATGAATCCAAAGGGAGCACGTGATGGGAAGTAATGGATGGGAATTTTATGTCCTAGTAATTGTGAGAGGAGTGAGTGAGGCAGTGAGTCAGTGAGTGCGTGAGTCACCGTCCTGGATGCCGTGTCTCTCTGGCCTAAATTCACTTCAGTCTCCTTTTTTTTATTCCCCTTTTTTTCTGTTAATCCGCGCTGGTGATTTTTCGTGACTTAAATGTGTCAGGTAATGAAGGAACGTGTGTGTGTGTGTGTGTGTGTGTGTGTGTGTCTGTCTGTCTGTCTGTCGGTCGTAGCTTGTTTGTTTTTAGTTAGCCTGCCTGCCTGCTTGCTTCCTTGGCTGTCTGTCTATATATCTGTCTGTCTGTCTGCCTGTTTGTCTGTCTGTCTATCTATATTTCTATCTGTGTACCTGCCTACCTACCTGCCTGGCTGCCTATACCTGCCTGCCTAACTGATTAACTAACCTACAAACTGAACCACTCAATCACTAAATGGCTGACCTAACTAGTAACCTCTTAACCTACGAAATTATTGCCCTTCGTCCCTCTCTCACCCATTAACAGAATAATTGACCATTTAACTAACAAACTAACCCAAACATGACCTTAACAAACCTATCAGTGATCCGCCTCGCCCACAGACACACACACACACACACACATCCACACCTGCACACCCACACCTGCTTCCTTATCGTCCTGCCCACCTGCCGCGTGACTCGTTAGCACTGAGGTATGCAAATTGGCTTCTAGCGAGGACAAGAATTGGTCTTCGTGGGGGAGAAGGAGGAGAGAAACGGTGAGAGATGGAGAGAAGGAAGAAAGGATAGGGAGGTTGTGAGGGGGATGGAGTGCAGAGGAAGAAGACTGAGTAAAGGAAAGGAAAGAAGGAAGGAGGAAGGAAGGTGGAGAGAAATAGGTTTGAAAATGGGAAGGGAAAGTAAAAAAGGAATGGAAACTGGAAATAAAAGGGAGAGAATAGAAGGAAAAGGAAAAAGGGAGAATGGGACGGTAAAGTGACAGAAAAACGAAAAATAGAAAGAATATTTGGAGAAAAATTAAGGAAGATGAGACCGAGGGAAAGGAAAAGAAGAAACGAGAGAAAAGATGAGAAGGTGGAGGAGAGAGGGAAGAGAAAGAGAAGGGAAGAAGGCTGTCTGTTTAGAGTGACGTGTTGTAATTTTTCTCTCCATTTTTTTTTCCAGGCTTTTAGTTCATGGTGGTGGTGGTGGTGGTGGTGTCATTTTCCTCCTCTTCATAATCTTTCTTTTTTCCCTAACGTGTTTTTATTCCTCCTTGTCCTCATTCTTGTCTTTTCATCTCGTCTTCATCTTCTTGTACGTCCTTTAGTTCTGCTCGTAACCTTCTCTACCTCCTCCTCCTCCTCCTCCTCCTCCTCCTCCTCCTCCTCCTCCTCCTCCTCCTCATGAATAAAACATCACTCCACCTTACCATACTCGCCTTTCACACACCAGTTTGAAAAATAATTAAACGACCTTCTCCCTTTTTTTCTCCTCCCATTCCTCCCTTCCCCACGCCCCTTCCCTTTTCCACCTCCCTCCTCCCGTTCTCGAAATTCATTTGCGAGACACACGGCAGAGGGATTAATTTAATACTGGCGCGGCGGATTATACTGCAGGAGGTAAAGCAAGTCGATACTGTTTTTTCCCAGCGTTGAAATTGCGACGTGTTCCCTCCCACTTCATTATTACTGTTATTAGTGGCGGTGGCTGTGGTGGCGGTTGTAGTAGGAGGAGGAGGAAGAGAAAGAGGACATCTGCGGTAGTGGTGGTAGTAGTGTTAGTGATGCTTATAGTAACCTTTCTGTTCTCTACCTCGCGTCACCTTCCTTTTTTTTCCATCCTTGCCGCTTCGTTTGCTTCGCCGACGTGTACGAATTAAAATCAAGGCAATCAACCATCAACACTTGACGCTTTCTCCCCCAAAACATATTAGGATACATTGCATCTCAAGGCCCACTGAACATTAGCACTGACGGACAACTAGAGAAAAGCTGGCATGATCAGTAGGAATGGTGTTGTTGTCGTTGCTGTTCTCGCGTAGTTCCTTTGCGATGTATTCTTGTTGTATGATTAGTATTTTAAGGGAAGGAAGCAACAAAGTGAAGCAAGGGAGGGCGGTGGCGTAATAAGGTGGTGAGCGTGGGATCGGGCAGACGTCCACGCGTAGGTTCGAATCCCACCACGTACAGCCTTAAAACACTTTGCCATTTGTCGAGTGGTTTAAAGTTACCTACATGTCACCATGATACCCAGGTTCTAGGTGGTTACACTCAAGATGAGCTTGGGTGGTGATATGGGCCCTAACATGGGTACCACTATAAATAAAATTGCCTGCGCCACTAATGGGCGGAAGCTGTTCAGCGCTTCCCATACACTCTTCAAGTGTGCCTACAGGCGCTATAGGCCTTACCGTAAAAAAAAAAAAAAAAAAAGGCAAGAAATTAATGGAAGGTGCGCTCTTCATGTATTCAGAAAGGAGAATACGAAAGTGAAAAGAAAGAAGTGTGAATTAAGTTTTGGAAAGTGCGCAAGAATAACAATTCAGAGAGAGAACCGTGCCTAGGGAGAGAGAGAGAGAGAGAGAGAGAGAGAGAGAGAGAGAGAGAGAGAGAGAGAGAGAGAGAGAGAGAGAGAGAAGAGAGAGAGAGAGAGAGAGAGACGAGAAACGAGAAGAAATTAGAAATCGAAATAAATAAAGGAAGAAAGTAAGAATATGTGTGTGAGAGAGAGAGAGAGAGAGAGAGAGAGAGAGAGAGAGAGAGAGAGAGAGATGCAAAGCAGATAAAGCTAAAACATAAAGTGCTCAGGGATGAACCGAATTAAAGAGAGGAATATAAATCAGGCTCAGTTAATGCGGCGTGAGAAATAAAATCACGGAAAACTTATGAGCGATAAAGTTACGTGATTGAGAGAGAGAGAGAGAGAGAGAGAGAGAGAGAGAGAGAGAGAGAGAGAGAGAGAGAGAAGATATAAAATGGAAGAAAACAGAAACATGAAGAGGAAAAAGAAAAGGGAAAAAGAAGAGAAGAGAAAGAGAACCAGTAGGAAGAGAGAGAGAGAGAGAGAGAGAGAGAGAGAGAGAGAGAGAGAGAGAGAGAGGTCTTTGTCTTTTCACTGTTTTTTTTCCCAGAAATTTTCATAGTATGGGTTTTAAAGAGAAAGATTATGCTAATGAGATCACACGCCGCCATTAAAAAGATGGCGGGGTAGTTTGCTGTTCCCTTTAAAGAGGAGAAAATGTGAAAGTAGGACAACCTCACTTCATGTTTGTGTGTGTGTGTGTGTGTGTGTGTGTGTGAATAATATGTCAGGATGGTGATGGTGGTGGTGATGATAGTGGTGGTGTAGTGGTGGTGATGATGATAAGCGTGACATGAATGTATAGTTTGCCTCTCTCTCTCTCTCTCTCTCTCTCTCTCTCTCTCTCTCTCTCTCTCTTCTCTTGTCTTGCCATTCTTCATTTTCAACTTCTTCCTTATATTCTTTCCTTCCTTTTTCCCTTCTGTTCATTTTGTCATTCTAATTTCTCCAAGTTTCTTTCAATATTTTTTTTCATTTTTCCTCGCTCATTTTCTGTTCCATCAATCACTCGTTTCTTGCATCAATTTTTCTACATTTTTTCCTACCACTTCACTCTCCTGTTCCCACATCTCTCTTCTTCCGCACTCCTCTTCATCACAAACCCTATTCCTTTCCCTCCTTTCGTTCCATATATCCTTTTTTTCCCTCCTTTCATTTCCTGACCTCCTCCTCCTCCTCCTCCTCCTCCTCCTCCTTTTCCTGTTCAGCTTGCCACTTAAGACTCCCACGGTAACTTGCAAAGGTCGAAAATCTGAGAGGAAAATCATGACATTTGCGAATCTGCTCAGACTGGCGCGGCGGCTGGCGGGCGAGTCAGCAGCAGCGTGCATGAGTCAGGAGGAGAGAGTCAGGTGGTGTCGGGAATAGTTAGATCCGAGAGAGGGAGATGAAGAGCCGGGGAATAGAAATGAGTGAGTTAAGAGCGTCAGGAATGAGAATAATATTATGAATGTAAAGTGAGAGAAAGAGAAAAAGAGTAAGAGAGACTTTTCAACTTTCAAGAGCAAAAGCACATAAAGGAATAATTTTGTGAGTCGTTTTACGAATACAATAATTGCCACTGAACGTTCTTGCGCCACCAGTGAATGTAATCTATATTAATTAACAGCCGCTCAGTGCTCGTGTTCTGCACATAATGAATAACAGGAACACTGGAAAATCACCTGAGCTGGAAGGAGAAATTAACTTTACCTGTCAATATTAGAATGACATTTGGTGTGTGGTGGGACGGGTGAGCATATTTGTCCGTCTGTCTGTTTGTCTATTTGTCTGTATGTCTGTCATCATACCTGCATTATTCAAACATTACTCCTAACTATCATTACAGGAAGACAAACACACAAACAGACATTTTTATCTAATCTTATCAGGAACCCAGACAGAGAGAGAGAGAGAGAGAGAGAGAGAGAGAGAGAGAGAGAATACAAACCAAGGAGAAGAGCAGGATGAGACATAACCATTGAAGGAGGCAGGAAGGGAGGGAGGGAAGAAAGTTTAAGAAGTAGAGACTATCGAGATGGGAGGAAAAGGAGGAAAGAAGTGAGGGAGGAAGAGAAGCAAGAGATTCAGGGAAGAAGGGAACTAGGAAGGAAGGAATAGGAAAAGAAGAAGAGGAAAAGGAGCGAGTATAATAAAGTGATGGAAGGAAAGGAGGAGAGGGGAAGAGGAAGTGGACTCCGATAAATAAGGGAAGGAAGGAAGGAGGAAGTAAAAGAGAAGGAAAGAGGAAGAGAAGAGAGAGAAAAATTCTATAAAAGAAAACAAGCAAGAGGAGACAAGAAGAGGAAAAGGAACTAGAGAATTTCAGCAATGGAGGAGAAGAGAGAGGAAAGAAAGATGGGGATAAAGAAGAGGAAGAAGAGAGATTTCGTGATGGAAGACAAAAAGAAGGAAAGGAGAATAAAAGGTAAAAAATGACCAAGAGAAGTTTACCGAATGAAGGGAAGAGGAGGAAGAAAATATTGAAGAAAAGGAAGACGCAGGAAACAAGGAGAGAAGGATAAGTAAGGGGAGAAAGAGGGAAAAAAGGGGACAAGAGGTATGAGAAGATAAGAATTGTTCATGTTATTTCAATGTTCTGATAAAGAGTTCTTGATTTTTGTATAGTTTCAATGTCTAACCTAACAACCTAACCTATCCTAACCTGACCTAACCTGACCTAACCTAACATTACCTGGCCTTAGCTCATCTGACCAAACTTCATCACATCCACCGTTTTTTCTAAATATTTTTTTATATATGTGTTAAATCTTTAGCCTTGTAAGTATTTAGGTGCTCTCTCTCTCTCTCTCTCTCTCTCTCTCTCTCTCTCTCTCTCTCTCTCTCTCTCTCTTATCTGGTCTGCGAGTCTTAGCGTTTTCCATTCAATTTATCTCGGTTTCTGTTTCTGAAATGGTGTGGGTGAACGTAACTTTCTTTTATGCCCTCTAGGAATGGAGTGTTTAGCATTCAATCACTTTAGGGAAGACCTCACCAGCCACGCCCAAAGAGGGAGACGTGTTAGGGTGAAATTACATGGGAGAATAGGAGGGACTTTTAGAATGTTTAAGTCTTCCCCCCATCACTCAATCGCTGAAGGCTCGTTTTCTGTTTCGTTGGCCTGATTGAAGCCTTGTAGTTAAGGGATGTAAAAAGATTTCTGAAGATTTGGTCTGATAGAGAGAAGTAGTAGTAGTAGTAGTAGTAGTAGTAGTAGTATATGTCTCTCTGTTTGTCTGTCTCTCTCTCTCTCTCTCTCTCTCTCTCTCTCTCTCTCTCTCTCTCTCTCTCTCTCTCTCTCTCTCTCTCTCTCTCTCTCTCTCTCTCTCTCTCTCTCTCTCTCATATTTACATTCTTTTCCTTTTCCTTTTTCTTCCTCCTCCTCCTCCTCCTCCTCCTCCTCCTCCTCCTCCTCCTCCTCCTCCTCCTCTTCCTCTTCATGGCACTGAAGTTGAATATATAGACGAAGTTTTTTGATCAAGGGAATGTGTGAATAAAATTACACAACATCGTAGAATGCTAACAGAAGTGTGTGTGTGTGTGTGTGTGTGTGTGTGTGTGTGTGTGTGTGTGTGTGTGTGTGTGTGTGTGTGTGTGTGTGTGTGTGTGTGTGTATGTGTTTAAGCTTCTTTCCTTTAATATTCATCAATCAATACTCTTCACTGAGGGAAAAACGTAATACATGATAATACAAGTCATCACGGAAATTTGTATATGGAGAGAAGCTTACACAGGAATATTCAATGTCTGGTTCCTCCTGTCGTGTTTAATTCAGTGGAGGAAATCTGAAAACTGTCTCTCAGGAAGAAAATGTGAAAACTTCCTGAACATTTCCTGAACATTTTCCTCCATGTCTTCCCTTCCCTTCCCCTTCCTGTAAGTGCGAGGAGACATCTTGGTGACTGAGGTGATGGGAGCTGAATCGATACAAAAAACTGGCATAGGAAATATAAACCCGTATAGAAAATGTGGAGCCTGTACTACTGAAAATAAAATGTTTACTTATACTTTAAAAAAAAATACACATAAACTACTTCCTTCTTTTCATAAACACAAAAAGAATGCAAAAAAAATCATTATTCCAAGAGTACCGCAATGAAAATATGCTTCATTCTTACACATATTTGCATTTTTGTACTTGTATATATATTTAAGTTCCTAAGTGACATAAATGACGGAGAATAGCAGGGAAGAAGCAGCGAGATTTGGAAAGTACTCTCGTATCCTCACACACAACTGCACTTCACCTTCACTATTTCAAACCGCTTTATTTTTTATGGTTCTAAAATATTTCTAACTATTCTTGTATTCTCAAACATTTCTGCACTTCACCTACACTATTTCAAAATGCTATATCTAAATTTACACGATTTTTAAGGTACTTTTACGGTTCTAGAGGCAGAGTGACAATATTCCTACATTACTAACTGCAGACACACTCTTGAAAACCACACCAATCATCTCTGCGGCCTTGGAAAACAGTAGTGAGAGAGCAAAGCGTTTCTGAATACAAGTCTAAGAACAGCATTGCCAGGTATTGTTCATCTACACCAGCGGCACCAGCGTCAGTGTGGGGGTATTGGTGGTGTCTGGGTGCCACTGTTCCTGGAGTGACGGTGAAAGCTTGACACGAGGAAATTTTGCCGTCAAGGAAGGCAGAGAGAGAGAGAGAGAGAGAGAGGTTTGGTGGGCGAGGACGGGTAGGGCGCCTTTCCTTAGAGCAGGATTGACAGGACCGGGAACGAGACTGTCTAGGGCCCTTCTTCTGCTGGATGACGTGAGAGAGAGAGAGAGAGAGAGAGAGAGAGAGAGAGACGGGGGGGAGGGCTATAGACATAAAAAAGCAAATATAGAGACAGACACAGGAACAAAATATACAGGAAGACACAATCAGAGAGAGAGAGAGAGAGAGAGAGAGAGAGAGAGAGAGAATATACAGGAAGACACAATCAGAGAGAGAGAGAGAGAGAGAGAGAGAGAAAACAAAGAGCAAGTAACATTCTCAGCTCGTAAGACGTAGTAATCAAATATCAAACCTCTTAAATATTCCAGAACATTCCCCGGGTTAATTCACAGAGCATTAATTGGTCTGCGCGTTAGGGAGTGCGGCGGGAATCTCATTAGCATCCCTTACTGTGTGTTCGGTATGGCTCATATCACCACGAGTCAACCTGAGGCATTATTAACAGCACCATGAGCACCTAAACACTTCCCCTCGGTCTCTGTCTCTGTCTTTGTCTGTCTGTCTGTCTGTCTGTCTGTCTGTCTGTCTGTCTCTCTCTCTCTCTCTCTCTCTCTCTCTCTCTCTCTCTCTCTCTCTCTCTCTCTCTCTCTCTCTCTCTCTCTCTCTCTCTCTCTCTCTCTCTCTCTCTCTCTCTCTCTCTCTCTCTCTCTCTCTCTCTCTCTCTCTCTCTCTCTCTCTCTCTCTCTCTCTCTCTCTCTCTCTCTCTCAATCCACTTAGCTCCTCTCCTCAGATCTTGCCCTTATGAATCTCCTTCCTTATGGTTTAGAAACACTCGAGAAATATATTATGTTGCGACTTTCCGGACCTTTCTTGATTAATTTCTCGTTATTATTTAGAAACGCTTTGAAATTGATTACTGTGGGAGATCTCGGTCTTACTTTTTATGAGTTCTCCTTTTATGTGATTTAGGAACACTTGGACATGAGTCGCGACGGAGGAGGAACCTTTATGAATTTTGATGTGATCTTGTTAGGGTTAAATGAGTTATGGATAGCCCACATAGACTCGAGGGACAGAACGAATGAAAGCGGTAGACCTATTGACTCTTCGTGTGACTGTTTCCAATGCTGTCTCTAAACCAAAGTAAGAGATAGGAATAGCAAAGACGAAATTCCATGTTCTTAACCCCTTCAATACCATGACGTGTTTTCATATTCATTCTGGTTACTGTTTGGTGATTTTATACAGCTTCAGAAACTTATGTGGGGGGATTGAAATAGTGAAGACTGTGGCCATTTATCTTCTGATCTCCATAAACCTTCCTAATGTCAATAAAATGGGCTAATCGTACACAAATCTCAAGGTGAAAATGTGTCCCAGTATTGAAGGGGTTAAGGATGGAATATTCTTTTGCTGAGCTATTTTTTGGTGTTAAGGAATAGATAAGTGCACAAAACAGAAGATAGCATCGTAACACAGCTCATTCTTTTATTAGCCCCTACAGTACTGAGACGCATTTTTACCATGATTTTTTAGTATGTTTAGATGATTTTATTTACATTATTTAGAGTCTGTGGATGTCAAAAGATTAATGAGCAGAGTCTGGACTATTTCAATCTCCACATAAGTTTCGAAGTTGTATAAAATCAGATAATAGTAACCAGAATTAATATGAAGCCGCGGCATGGTACTGAAGGGATAAATACTTTAGTCAATACATACTTATTTACAAAGGAATAGCCCAAGTAAAAGGAGGGAAGTGTGAGTACTCCTCTATCTTCAAACTTAACCTTTTGGCACAGCAATACACGTGTCTGTCCATCGCGGATCTGCAGATGGCGTTGTGCTATCCAGAAACGCAACCACTAATGGAATAAAGCAGCTACTGTTTGCCTACGAATTTCTCTACAGTTTACATCCATTACTGCACATCCATCCTCTGTAGAAACAAATTAAAGATGTCAGTTAAGAAAAGTAGAAAAGGTAGTTAGAATAAGAGCATGTTTTGTATTTTCTCTCTCTCTCTCTCTCTCTCTCTCTGTCTCTCTCTCTCGCACACAACCCCAGACGGCTATGTAATTACAAGCTCATTTCTTTCCCCAGCGAGCACGGCACACCACTGCACACACTCCACACACTCTTTCGGCCTCCACTTTTATGCACCCCTCGCTGTACTACTTCCACTTTTCTCCTCACTACGCGCCACCCTGCAAACCACTTTTAATCCACCTTTGCTCTCTCTCTCTCTCTCTCTCTCTCTCTCTCTCTCTCTCTCTCTCTCTCTCGGAAATGTTTTTTGGTACTTTTTTCATATTTTTTTCTTATTTTGTTGTGTTTTTTTATGTTTAGTTACTGTTCTCTTAGTATTTATTTTTATTTTTATTTTCTCTATTTACTGTCCACGTTCAATGTCTTCTTTTGTCTTTTTATATCTACTTTTTTCCTGCTTTTTCTTGCTGATTTATTTATTTATTAACGTCTAATTATCAATGAATGAATGAAGAGAAAA